>NC_079215.1:46479165-46511665 GCF_029633865.1 Lampris incognitus | reverse complement strand
CATAACAAAAAGTGGATATGGATACAGGTTCAGAGGTGGAGTTACCATCAGCCACCTCCTATACATGGATGACATCAAGCTGTATGCCAGGAATGAGCGAGACATTGACTTGCTGATCCACCTCACCAGCAACTACAGTGATGACATCGGGATGTCATTCGGACTGGTCAAGTGCGGTCGAGTGGTGGGAAAAAGAGGAAAGGTGATGAGCACTGAAGGGGTTGAATTACCAGATGGCAGGATAACAGACACACAGGACAGTTACAAGCACCTGGGTATTCCACAGGCAAATGGAAACCACAAGGAGGCAGCAAGGATGTCAGCTACAGCCAACTACCTCCAGAGAGTGAGGCAGGTCCTGAGGAGCCAGCTCAATGGGAAGGAATAAGATCCAAGCCACTAACACATATGCCCTCTGATACCTAGCTGGAATAATAAGCTGGAAAAAGCAGGAGATAAAAGCCACAGATATCAGGACACAGACTCTCCTCACAATGCATGGAGGGTTCCACCCAAAGTCAAGCAGCCTGAGACTGTACAATAAGTGAAAAGATGGGGGCCAGATGTTAGTGAGTGGCAGGGCAACGATCCAGGATCAAACAAGGAACATACATGAGTACATCAGAAAGAGGGAACCCCAGGATGAACTGTTGAGTGAGTACCTCAGGCAGCAGAAGACAGAGAGTGCAAAGGAAGAAGAAGAGGAAGTGTCATGGATGAGCAAGCCCCTCCATGTGCTGTACCATCGACAGATAGAAGACATAGCTGATATCAAGAAATCCTACCAGTGGATAGAAAAGGCTGGACTGAAGGACAGGACAGAGACTCTGATCATAGCAGCACAAGAACAGACACTCAGGACCAGATTGGTTGAGGCAGGGTCTACCACACCAGACAAGACCCAAGATGCAGGCTGTGCAAAGACACCCCTGAGAAAGTCCAGCACTTAGTAGCAGGGTGTAAAATGCTAGCTGGGAAATTGTAAACTGAAAGGCATAACCAAGTGTCTGGGATAGTGTACAGGAATATCTGTACTGAATACAGACTGGAAGTCCCCAAGTCCAAATCGGAGACACTGCCAAAGGTGGCTGAGAATGGCAGACCTAAAATCCTGTGGGACTTCAAGTTCCAGACTGACAAGCAGGTGCTGGCTAACCAATCAGACACTGTGATGGTCGAGAAGGAACCAAAGACAGCAACAGTGATCGATGTGACAATCCCGAGCGATGGCAACATCAGGAAGAAAGAATATGAGAAGCTAGAGAAATACCAAGTGCTGAGGGAAGAACTAGATTAGATGTGGAAGGTGAAATCCACAGTTGTCCTAGTGGTAATAGGAGCACTAGGGGCTGTGACCCCCAAACTGAGAGAGTGGCTCCAGCAGATTCCAGGAACAACATCTGAGGTCTCTGTCCAGAAGAGTGTGGTCCCAGGAACAGCTAAGATACTAAGATACTGCGCAGAACCCTCAAACTCCAAGGCCTCTGGCAGAGGACCCGAACTTGAGGAAGACACACACTACTCGAAAAAAAGTGATATATATATATTAATCAAGTCAAATAAAACTTTGTTTATAGTATAGCACATTTCACACACAGGCAACACAATGTGCTTTATATAAAGTGACAATACAATCGAAAGAATCATAAAAGTGCTAATGTAGAAAATAAATATGCACACCAACAAGTGTTATTGCAGTCATACAGGAATCTGAGCAGAATATACAAATATTAAAATATACAAAACACACGCACACACACCAGGAGCTTGGCCCTAGGCTGTTGCGAAAACTAAGGTATTTAAGCTGCTTTTAAAAGTGTTCAGTGTTGGGGTCTCTCTCAGGTCCTCAGTTCCATCTACTTGGGGCATAAATACAAAAGACAGCTTCCCCTGCTTTAGAGTTGGTATGAATAGTTAAAAGACCCCTGCCTTTGGACCTGAGATTTCCTGCTGGTTTGTATTGAATTAGCATGTCTTTTATATACTGAGGTGCAAGGCCATTTAATGCTTTGTATACAAGTAACAGAATTTTAAAACCGACTCTAGTTTTGGTGGGGAGTCAATGCAGAGATCTAAGAAAGGGTGTAATGTGTTCATACATTTAGCTCCAGTGAGAACACATGCAGCCGCATTTTGAATTAACTGTAGTTGCCTCACAACTGATTTTGGGAGGCCGGTGAATAGACTATTACAGTAGTCTAGTCTACTTGTTATTGATACATGGATTAATTTCTCACAGTCTAATTTTGATAGAATGGGTGGCACGGTGGCACAGTGGTTAGCGCGGTCACCTCACAGCAAGAAGGTTCCTGGGTTTGAGTCCCGGGGTAGTCCAACCTTGGGGGTCGTCCCAGGTCATCCTCTGTGTGGAGTTTGCATGTTCTCCCCGTGTCTGCGTGGGTTTCCTCCGGGAGCTCCGGTTTCCTCCCACAGTCCAAAGACATGTAGGTCAGGTGAATTGGCCATACTAAATTGTGTGTGTGTGTGTGTGTGTGTGTGTGTGTGTGTGTGTGTGTTGGCCTTGTGATTGCTTGGCGGTCCTTCCAGGGTGTCTCCCCACCTGCCGCCCAATGGCTGCTGGGGATAGGCTCCAGCTCCCCGCGATCCTGATTGGAATGTAAGTAGCTTGGATAATGGATGGATGGATGATTTTGATAGAAAGGTCCTTAGTTTTGAAATGTTTTTTAAGAGGGAGAAGGCTGACTTGGTGAGATGATTGATATGGCTCTTAAACTTTAGATCGCCATCCATGATTACACCCAGACTTCTGGCTTCACTTTTGCACTCGAGACAGAGAGCTGAGATGAGCTGCAATTCTCTGTCTCTGAGTCTTTTGCACCAAAAATGAGTATTTCTGTCTTGTCTTTGTTCAGTTGTAAAAAAAGATATCTGACATCCATAGATCACCTATCATCAATACAGTGAGCGAGCTCGGGAATGTATGAGATCTAGGTTATCAGGGTATAGGGATATGTACGCCCAATGTACATCAGTATATTAGTATATTAGTGTGTGTGGGTGTTGGTGTGTGCGTATGTATCATTGCATGTACATACGAGTAAATGGCTGCTTCGGTAACCATGTGTTGTGCAAGCATATCACAGTCTTCACTGTCAGGAACCGCAACAGGTGACCTCAACTGTGAGTCTGTCTGCAGCATTTGAGGTGTAAGAGACCAAGTAACCGTTCAAGATATATGGACAGGGATAGTGTGTGTGTGTGTGTGTGTGTGTGTATGTGTGTGTGTGTGTGTGTGTGTGTGTGTGTGTGTGTGTGTGTGTGTGTGTGTGTGTGTGTGTGTGAGGGGTAGTATCAAAGAAGGAAAGAAATAACAAAACTTTCATACTTGTAACTTACTTTTGCCCAAAGTAAAACAACACAAACAACCTCATGCTGCAGCCTCCCAGCAATCCTATTAGTTTTGCGTGATGGTCCACTACTAGTGTCACGAGAGGTGGGTGTGTTTTCTCTTTCTTTTTCATTTCATTTGGGGATTTTTCCAGTCCATTTCTCCAAAGATGACAGGGTGCATTATGGGAGTGAATGCACAGGTGTACCAGCTACTCAGGTGTGCAGACCTCCATTAGGCACTGCATGTTCTCAGCTTCCCTCTGCTCTCCACTCCATCTGCAGAGTCACCCTGAATACCACATTAACCCCTGGCTCACGCTCCTTTCTGTCCTCCTAGATTAAACAAAAGTTTAAATTATGGGTTTCTTTTTTGATATTTTTTTTTCCAAAATACGTTATTGATTTTTTGAAATAGTTTGTGTTGACCAGGCAGCAGGGTGGTGCGGTGTTTAGCACGGTCACCTCACAACAAGAAGGTCCTGGGTACGAACCCTGGGGTTGTCCAAACTTGGAGGTCGTCCCAGGCCGTCCTCTGTGTGGAGTTTGCATGTTCTCCCCGTGTCTGCGTGGGTTTCCTCCGGGAGCTCCGGTTTCCTCCCACAGCCCAAAGACATGTAGGTCAGGTGAATCGGCCATACTAAATTGTTCCTAGGTGTGTGTGTGTGGGGGTACATGTTTAACTATCCTAATGGGGACCAAATGTCCTCATTAGGATAGAAAAACCAGAAACCACCTACCTTGGGTGGACATTTTAGAGGTCCTCACAAGTAAAAGGGTCCTATTTTAGGGCTAGGAGTTGGTTTTAGGGTTAAGGTTAGAATTAGGGTTAGGTTAAGGTTAGGGTTAGGCATGTAGTTTGCGTGGTTAAGGTTAGGGTTAAGGGCTAGGAAATGAATGTAGTCAATGAGTGGTCCTCATAGGGATAGTGAAACGACTGTGTGTGTGCGTGCACGCGTGTGCGAGTGCACGTGTGTGTGTGTCTGTGTGTGCGTGTGTGTGTGTCGGCCCTGTGATGGACTGGGGGCCTGTCCAGGATGTCTCCCCACCTGCCGCCCAATGACTGATGGGATAGGCTCCAGCATCCCGTGACCCGAATCTGGATAAGCGGCTTGGATAATAGATGGATGGATGGAGTAATCACTGAAAGCCCTAAAGATACTTGCTGTTCTTTACAAAGTTCCCCAATATATGTCAGTTTACATCAGTTAGGTGGCGTGACTTTTATTTTCCAAAAGGAAAGCATCACGGGCCTCCAGGTGGCGTAGCGGTCTATTCCGTTGCCTACCAACACGAGGAACGTCGGTTCGAATCCCTGCGTTAACTCCGGCTTTGTCGGGCGTCCCTACAGAGAGAATTGGCCGTGTCTGCGTGTGGGAAGCCGGATGTGGGTATGTCTCCTGGTCGCTGCACTAGCGCCTCCTCTGGCCGGTTGGGGCGCCTGTTCGGGGGCGGGGGGATAGCATGAGCCTCCCACGCGCTTAACCCTGACCTTAACCACACAAACTACATGCCTAACCCTAATTCTAACCTTAACCCTAAAACCAAGTCCTAACCCTAAAATAGACCCTTTTACTTGTGAGGACCTCCACAGGTAAGTGGTTTCTCGTTTTTCTATCCTAATGAGGACATTTGGTCCAAATTAGGATAGTTAAATATGTGTACACACGCACACGCACACGCACACGCACACACACACACACACACACACACACACACACACACACAATTTAGTATGGCTGATTCATCTGGCCTACATGTCTTTGGACTGCGGGAGGAAACCGGAGCACCCGGAGGAAACCCACGCAGACACAGGGAGAACATACAAACTCCACACAGAGGACGACCCGGGACGACCCCCAAGGTTGGACTACCTCTGGGACTCGAGCCCAGGTTCCCCCTGCTGTTCGGCGACCGCGCTAACCACTGCACCACCGTGCCGCCCCTAAGAGCTATCCCAGAACATTTTAAATGGTTAAAAAACGAATTGAAAACCCGCTTTCTTTCTGTAATGTTACAAACTGTGTTATAATCTGTCCAGTTCTGCACTTTTGGTCTTGGCATTGCCAACATGCTTTAATCCTCAGGAAAGGGCCGTTATTGTAAGGCATCTTTGTTAATGTTGAATATGATGAACACATTATTTCTGTTGTTTAATCACTTATTACTATTACTCATGTCTTCTTTTCCTGTTGTGACCTTCTGCTACCTGCATTTGACATGATAAACACTTGTGTCTGTGGTGTCTGTGTCTGTTATATGTGTCATTGTAAATCTAGTTGATTCTTCGGTCATGCTCTCTCGATCTAAGGCCCATTTACACTAATTCACTTGACATGACATGCACTCTTGGCTATCACATGATTACTGGGTTATAACTGCCGTTAACTACATCACACGACACATTACACCATGCGTTCATTACACAGCTATAAACAGTCTGTAGATGTGCCATATAACTGATCCAGTGTGAGTCCTACAGGTTTTATTCATATGTTATGACTCCACCTTGGAGGCAGATAACTCTTGTGTTCGGCCTACTGACTGCCCCCCCCCCCTAATGTCTTCTGTTGCTGTGTGCGTCATGATTATACCTTATAACATCTGTAGAGATTAATACCAAGTCAAGATGAGAAATAGGCGGCACGGTGGCCCAGTGGTTAGCACTGTTACCTCACAGCAAGAAGGTTCTGGGTTCGAACCCCAGGCCGTCCCAGGTCGTTTCTTGTGTGCAGTTTGCATGTTGTCCCCATGTCTGCGGTGGGTTTCCTCCCACCATCAAAAAGACATGCATGTTAGGGTTAATACTCCTGTCTGTGCCCCTGAGCAAGGCAGTTGAGAGAAGAACTGGAGTCGGTCCCCGGGTGCTGCAGCTGCCCCGTGCTCCTAGCTACACAGCTAGGATGGGTTAAATGCAGAGGGTAAATGTCATTTGTATGCAAGTACAAAATGACTAATAAAAAGTATTCTATTCTATTCTAGTTTATTCTATAACCTATGAATAAAACCTTTAGGACTCATACTGGATCAGTTATAGACTGTCTATAGCTGTGTAATGAATGTATGGTGTAATGTGGAATTATTGTTTTCCCCAGCCCACAGCAGTGCAACACAAAGACAAAATCACATCCAAACTACATGAACACACATATCCAAACTACAAAAAACTACAAAAAACACATATATCCAACATATCAAGACAAAAAAAAAACAAATCACTGTCCAAGAGAACGAACGCCAGGACGACTGTTGGAACTGCCGGCCTGCATGGGCTAGCAGTTAGCTTAGCCTGTCAGAACGCCCTTGATGTTTCCTCCTCGGGTGCAGCTCCAAGGTCCCTGGGCCCACCGGGCGATCCCGGCCGATCCAACGCCAGCTCCCCCAGCCAGACACCTTCGAAACACCTCCCCGCACTCCACACGACGACACCAAAAGCAGTCAACGCTAGGCGAGGCCGCCGCCAGACCGCCCTCAGTGTTATCGGAACTGCCGGTCTGTGTGGGCTAGCAGTTAGCTTAGCCTGCCCCACTTCCGCGTCCTGTCAGACCGCCCTCGGTTTTTCCTCTTCGGGCGCAGCTCCAGGTAGGCTGTGGTCCCTTGGCCCACAGGAAGCCGCCGACCAAGCTGTCCCAGCCGATCCAGCACCAGCTCTCCCAGCCATCAAACGAAGACACAAAATTAGATGCAGACGTGGACAAAGACACCGCATGGACGGTTCTGGGTGAGGCCGCTGCAAACGTGAATTCGCGCCGCCATCCATTGTAAGTTGCTTTGCATGACAGGATAAATGAGTAAATGTAAGCGTCAATATGAATTACTAATATCAACTATTTTGATTACATGCCGTTATTTGACTTTTATACAATGTTCTACATTGTGTTTGGAAACAAAAAACAAAAAACATATAAAACCACAGAATTAAACATTTCTTCCTTTACAGCCACATTTCAATCAAATTACATTTAACTTTTTTTTTTCTTTTTATCTTCATGCATGCTCAATAATCCAGGTAAGAAAATCACAGAAAGTTGAATCAGTTCATCTGGATACAATGTTGCGCTCAGATGAACTGATTCAATGTTCTGTGATACATTGTAAAGTGTAAACTTTTAAACACTTTGGAAAATAAGAGATACAACCTTATGTATGTTGCATTTAAAAGGTAACAAAAAGTTGTAAAAGGGTAAGGACACCATACCATAGAACTGGTTATTGCCTTCTTTACTGTTTAGTTTCACACACACTGGGATCTTCGGCAGGACATGCATGGTATTTGTCATTGTTTGGTGAAAGTTAGTGGTAGGAACCTGGTCAGAGAAGACAATTTACCAGTGTTTCATTTCACAGTCTACTGCCAGCCTGCTCACAGAGGTTATTATATTGCTTTTATCACTGAAAAAAAATGATTTGGGTAAGAAGTCTGACCTGCAGAAACAGTAGGACATCCTCTCATTTCAGCCTTTTCATAAAATACTGTGGAGGACAGGACAGAAGCTCTACCAAGTTCGACAAATACACATTTCCCCAATTGCCCACCTATTAGTGTATCGCTGATCAGCAATCACGGTATACTGACATTGATCTGAACAGAATATCTGTTCATCGGTATCCATAAACAGGGATTAAACAAGGAAAGGGAACATTAGCATTCAGTAAAAGGACTCCTTGTAATTACTGCTCTAAGTGTGTCTGATACCAGTTTATTGCACACTCAGTGTCTACTTTGTTTTATTTAATGGCCCCCACATTAACTCTGTAAACATCCTAGCAAGCCAAATCAATAGATTGCATAAGGGCAAGCTTATGCCACAGTGCCAAAATTTTAGACTAAAACTAGCCAAATAATTTTTTTTGCATCATAATATTCCTGCTAAATGCAAGTTAGCTTTCACACTTTCTGTCCATGGATTAATCTTTTCCCTTTTTAACCCCCCCTTTTTTTTAGTATTCAATTTTTTTATACTTTAAACTGAAACCCCCCCCCCCAAAAAAAACAAAACAACAAGAAACGTTTCGTTCATTCGCACCATTTACATTCCACATACTTTAGGCTGCTTTCGATGTAGAATTAAAGTCAGTTTACACTTTGCAGGCTGCTGGCCACAACAGAGTGTATGTGTCTCATTAGGAGGAAACAGTGTAGTGCTGTGCCAACTGATCAGTGATCTTGCCACCCAATTAGAGGTGTAAAGCAACAAGCCAACAAGACCCAAAACCAAAGTCAACCCCCTGCGGGAGTGGGAGGGAAGAGAGAGAAAAGCAACTTGTTTTCAACCTTTTTAGGTTGCGAGAACAAATAGGGTATATGGGAGGTCCCTCGTTTTGAGTGGTCAGAAGCAACTTGCAGTAGAACTGAGTGCAGCACTGATATTATTAGGCCTCCACCAGCCGTCTTTGCAAAGCATCTTGGGAGGCGATAGATATAGAAGATATATATGGAAGAAAGGAACAACAGAGGGGTTGGGGCCCCTGTGGAGGCTTTGATAAGGTGGAGATAAAAGTGTGTTCTTTTCTTTGCCTTTCTTTTTTTTGCCTATGTCTTAAATGGCTCCCTCGATAGGTTCAGACTTGTTGGAGCTGGAACCAGAATTAAGGCTCCATATCCAGGAGGAAGGCAAGGTAACAGGGTAGCAGTTGAAACCAGCATGCGGCACATCCAATCAAGGAAATAACTTTCATGAACAACAGCTCAAAGTGACACACACGCACGCGCACGCGCACACACCTATAAGGCATTTTACTTGGCTGGAAATAGACATATTTGGATGCCATCTAACGCAGAATTATTTATGAAGGTGTAAATTTCCACTTGAACTTGGTATGCTATCAGTCTCACTGGTTCAGTGTGGGTCTGCCAGGTTTGAATAACTCCGGCTTCATAATTGGGCTCAAAGTGGACGGACTCACTAATCCTCAATGGCCAAGGTGGTTTAAACAGCAGAATGACAAGAGGCCATGTCGGGTCATGTCTCTTATTTTTTGGTTCAGCACTGATATTTCCTCCTATTGCCTCAAAACTGCAAAAGAGCAACATTTAATAAAAAGGCATCGACAATACATATTTATATTCACACCTGTAAGTCCTTACAATTCTTCACTGAACTGCTGCAGAGGATCGTCTCTGTTAATGGAACACAACGCATGCAACTTTATATCAAATTTACAATTCAGACGTGAAGATGATTATAGAGTCATATTTATTTACAGAGTGCATTTCACTGCAGTATGTTCTCAAAGACGATTTATTCTGTTTCACTCGTCACCCTGACAGGGCCATCTGTGCATTCAAATCTCCACTGACTGCAAAAATCAAATTAAATAAGTTAAATATTAGTCAAGATAATGGGTCTGAGAGGACGGTATCGGAGATGGCTGGGTTCATAACTGAGATCGCTTTGGACCGTGTGGCTGCGGTGTAAATAAAATATATTCCTTTTTTTTGGCAGTTCATCTGAGAGCCGCCGGATATCGTCCTTAAGGTCAGCCATTTATTGCTTTTAGGAGTCCACATGGTTCTCACCAGGAGAGTCCACATGGTTCTCACCAGGAGAGTCCACATGGTTCTCACCAGGAGAGTCCACATGGTTCTCACCAGGAGAGCAGGGAGTCAGTGCAACAATCAATCATCAGGTAAAAGTCCTTAACACAAGCAAACCATGAAATCAATTAAAATTATTCAAAAGGTCTGAAGGAGCTGTTAAAGGTTAAAGTAAGCAGAGCCACGAACAAACAAACCGCAATTGGCAAACCGGAACCGGATGTCGGAAGACTGGACAAACAACATCAATCCCAACAACGAACACAAACTGGGCAATGTTAAGTGTGTGTGTGTGTGTGTGTGTGTGTGTGTGTGTGTGTGTGTGTGTGTGTGTGTGTGTGTGTGTGTGTGTAATATAATTATTTTTTTCTGCAAACGATACATCACCATAGCAACCCATCATCTGTACCTACAGTTTCTTGCCGTTCTGCCGCTCCATCGCCCAGTTTCGTTCTTTTTCCCGCGCTGTATCGGCAACGGCAGTTTACCATCTCCCAAAAGGGGAACAATAAAAAATAAAAAATCGATTACCATGGCGACAGTCGAACAATTCGAAGATTCGAAGCCTTCAGATCAGCCCTGCTATCCATCTAAAGTGATAACCGAATGAAAAAAACATGTTGCACAGGTTAAATGAGGAAGAAAAATAAACAGATTTCTGAGTTAGAGCATGTGCATGAGAGAGAGAGGGAAAGAGAGAGAGAGAGAGAGAGAGAGCGAGAGCGAGAGCGAGAGCGAGAGAGAGAGAGAGAGAGAGAGAGAGAGAGAGAGAGAGAGAGAGAGAGAGAGAGAGAGAGAGAGAGAGAGAAAGAGATGATTTCACCTTTGACGAAATCATCAAAGGTGAAATCATTCAAGGCATTAAAAACCCAAGAGCTGACCCCTGAAAACAGTCCCCTCAGTCAGCTGATGGTGAAGCTAACCAACCAAGCTGCCATCAGCACCTCCTCAGAACACAGCAGAATAACACCAATTATGAATCAGTCAAAAGATCTACATTTGGAACATTGGAGACATGAAACTAAAACCCAGAGTAGACTAAACTGTTATCTGACCCTGAACAGAGAATATAGACTGGCCGAGTACCTCCACTCTGTCAGAGATATGAAGCAGAGACGGATCCTGGCCACATACAGGCTCAGTGACCACCTGGCTATGGACAACCGAGTCTGTTCTTTTCGTATATAGTCACGATTAAATTCGTATGTATTTAACGAAAACGGGTGAGACTCGGTTGCAACGGAAACAGGAAGACTCAGACCAACAAGGCTGCCCAGAGAGGAGCGTATATGTGGCCACTGCTGGACAGGGGAGGTAGGAACAGAGATGCACCTCCTCCTCCACTGTGAGAACTTCTCGTCAGTGAGACACTTCCACTTCGGGGAAATAGCCAAGAAAACACCAAACTTCCTTCTGTTAAGCCCAGAGGAGGACCTGGCAGTTCTCCTGGGTGAAGGAACAGCAGCTCCTCTGGCAGCTAAACACGTATCTGCCTGTCACAGCCTGCAGGACTCACAACCATTGTGAGAACCCCAAGATATATGTATGCTGCTGAGTCACAGCACTCAACCGGGTGGCGTCTGTTGCACTGTACTGCATGGCAGTGAGGGGAAAAGGGGTTGACTGCCTCGGTGGGCAAAGATATGGAGCATGCTTATGTGATCTGGGGGAAGAAGACATGATACGGCAGGTATTTTGTCTTTCCAGCAAACACTTTGCTGTAGACTTTAAGGCCTCTGGACAAGAAAAAAAAATCAATTATATGAACTAGCATTTTCAGATTAAAAAAAAACAAGCTCGAATGACTGTGTCACCGAACTACTTTGTTATAAAGGCTGTGGATGACTCTTCAGTGTGTGTATACTCTTTTCAAATACCTGACCTCCACATATGACGTGGATTTATTGTGCCGAGAAAATCAGCGAGCACTCATCCGGATTGCTGCTTGTCCTTCAATTCTATGTTAATACTTTTTTTTGGTATATCTATTCCATCTCTTTTTCATCTGCTTACCCATTTTGTTATATTTTCTTAGTCTGAGCCAACAGTCACATATTTAATTTATTTTTCCGCTCTTTTTATATCCTAGTTTTGTTTACCCCATCCCATCATCCCTGGCAGACATCAAGGAGCTCAGCTTGGGGGAGCGGCGGCAGCGCCAACCCACCGCTGCACACAAGTAACGCATGCTGTCTGCATAGATGCTTCTGTGGTTAAATGATGGAGCCTCCAGTTGGATTTAAAGTGTGTGTGTGTGTGTGTGTGTGTTCAGCTGTTTTTATTCCTTTTCTTTTGTTCTTTTTTGTTTCCCCACCCCCCTTTTCTTCCCAGTTGTACTCGGCCAATTACTCCTCTCTTCCGAGCCGTCCCGGTCGCTGCTCCACCCCCTCTGCCGATCCGGGGAGGGCTGCAGACTATCACGTGTCTCCTCCTATACATGTGGAGTCGCCAGCCACTACTTTTCACCTGACAGTTAGGAGTTTTCCCCAGGGGGATGTAGCGCGTGGGAAGATCACGCGTTATTAGTTGTCCCTCCCTCCGCGAACAGGCGCCCCCAGCCGACCAGAGGAGGCGCTAGCGCAGCGACCAGGACACATACCCACATCCGGTTTGCCACCCGTAGACACGGTCAATTGTATCTGTAGGGACGACGGATCAAGCCGGAGGCAACACGGGGATTCGAACCGCCGACCCCCGTTTGGTAGGCAATGGAATAGACCGCCACGCCATCCGGACGCCCGTGTGCAACTGTTTTTGGAGTGTTTGTGTATGATTTCAAAAGTTTTGCACACCATGTTTGAATCACATTATCCTTCCTGCTCAGAAGGAAACGGCTATATTCAGACAGATCGTAACATCATCATATCATAGTATCATGATATCAGATATTCTCAATATCACTCATTCAGGTAGATCTTAACCGGGGTAGACCCAGAACTCGCTGAAGGGACCACATGTCCAATCTGGCCTGGGAGCGCCTTGGGATCCCCCAGGAGGAGCTGGGCGGCGTTGCTGGGAAGAGGGACGTCTGGTGTGCCCTACTTAACTTGCTGACACCGCAACCCGACCCCGGAGAAGCGACTGATGATGAGAGAAGATGAGAAAGAGAGAGATCTTAACATCTGATCATAAACACATCTTACAATACACCGAAGCATCTAGAGACCTGTCTTTGTACAGTGGGTGCATGGACAGTGGTTTTGTGTGTGTGTGTGTGTGTGTGTGTGTGTGTGTGTGTGTGTGTGTGTGTGTGTGTGTGTGTGTGTGTGTGTGTGTGTGTGTGTGTGTGTGTGTGTGTGTGTGTGTGTGTGTCTTCTCCTGGATCGCCACGCTGCTGGGGTGGAGAAACTTGCGTCTACCAATGATCCCAAGAACTATGCCGTCCGCAGCTTGGCTCCTGGTAGGGTCACCCAAGGTGGATAGTTCAAGGTTCCAGACGAAGCACGATAAACAAAGACCTCAACGGGGGAACCGTTGGAAGATGTTTCCAGGTCACAACAGCAGTGAAGGCTGTAACAGAGGGTGGTCCCCAATCGTCATGGTTCTCCATGTCATTGGACTCTGGCCACCCCCTGCCAAGGACCGTGTGGCGGCTGCAGGCGCATCAGCCACTCCACGTGAAAAGCTCACGCGCAGGCGTCCTCTCATTATGCGGCTCCAGGATCGGCCTCTATACCCACCTGAAGACCCAGACGGACCCAGAGGGAGGACGGTCATACTCGACCCCGAGTGACCGCCGATGATGATGGTGTGTGTGTGTGAGCATGCATATGCTTGTCTTGAGTATACAAGTATGATTAAAAAAATGTGCGTGCGGATTAATATTTAGATTAGGGATGATCAGGGGACATAGTGCCGTCTCTGTGTGGGCAGATGTGATGGTACTGTGAGATATGAATGTACATCCTCCTTGCGCTGCATGCACAGATGAACTGCTGAGGATCTGTTGGTACCATAGGAGCCGAACCTCCTTAGAGTAAAACTTCTGCTTTGCTGTACCCTTGACATTTAGTCTTATCCATGAGCGAAATCACTTTGTATTTCTTCTCCCACTTGCTTACCTGTACAATTCGCAGTAGAGGTTGTAATTTGGTATCTTACATTCACAAATTCAATTTTTCTTTTCCTTTTTCTTTCAGTGTGGAAATGTGAAGCACTTGCTATGGTAAGTAGCGTCTTAGACGGGTGTACGCATAGCATCTTGGCTAATCAGTAAGACGTGTCCGCTGTTGTTAAAGCTTTATACATTCATTTGATCTGTACATTCCCAAGTATACCGAGCACACGGGGATACGAGTGGACTAAACTCAGCTTGCCATGTCGCAATTTGCAGCATAAGAAAGCTATGGATTAGATGCCCATGCGGAGGTTTATTTCCCACCTGTTTAAAAACAAAAGATTGAAATTCACCTCACAGGAGAAACAGCCCTTTTTTCCTGATTCTGAATGCTACACATCATCATGTAGACACAACCTCAAGTGAGAAAATGAAGGTTTTATTTGTACTGCCAAATAATTAACTTTAATGAAAAAGGAAAAAACATCTTTCTCAGTTCTACACGCAGTGGGATGAAAATAGCAATGTTTGGCGTTTGAAACCCATTTATGAAAGGCAGAGAAAGACGCGGGAGATTGTAAGTGGGTGTAATTGGGGAACGTGCCATTTTGTCCACAAGGACTGTTGGAGCCAAAACGCTTATTATTTATGAAAAATGTCCAATGTTCCGAGTTGTTGCTTGGCCTATCTAAGACATGGAAAATAGAAAGAAGATATTATGTACTGCCTGTTTCTATCAGCTCAAGTTGTTTTCCGTAGCATAAGTAATCTTTTTCACATTTTTCCCGCTTCCGGTGTGGGAAGATGGCGGCGCGAATTCACGTTTGCAGTGGCCTCACCCAGTAGCGGGGCTGGAAGATGGCGGCGCGAACAGCCTCACCCACCGAGTACCGTCCATGCAGTGTGTTAGTCCACGTCTGCGTCTAAGTTTGTTTTGTCTTCGCTTGATGGCTGGGAAAGCTGACGTTGGATCGTCTGGGAGTGGTCTGATGCGCCCTGTGGGCTGAGGGACCACCGCCCTGACCGGCGCTGCGCCCAAAAAGGTAACACCAAGGACGGTCTGACAGGCTAAGCTAACTGCTAGCCCATGCAGACCGGCAGTTCTGACAGTCATCCTGGCTGGCTTCCTCCTCTGGGCAGGGGAATGTTTGGACTGTGTTGCACTGAGTGGACTGTGTTATGTATGCACACATCGACAGTGCTGCATTTGATTTGGTGCTGTTCTATTGTGCTGGGATCGATTGGTGATGCCTGCGGGCTCTGGGTTGTTTGATCGGGTCTGCCTTTGATGCTGTGTCAGTCTAAATAAAGAATGCCACGGAGAGGTTGTGTCGAGCGACAGCGCTGTGTCCTGACGTGATTTCTAAATACAATATTGGCGACGAGGATGGCTGATATCTCTCTCCCACCACCTGCCCCCTTCCTGGCATTACCTGGCGAGCCTCCGGTACAATGGACTCGCTGGCTACATAGTTTTGAAAATTACATCATCGCCTCAGGGCTCGACGACGTGAGCCAGGCTAGGAAGACGGCTCTGTTGCTACACTGCTTGGAAGCAGAGGGTCATCGTGTGCTCGGGTCTCTGGGGAACGTCACAAGCTCTGCCGAAGCTGTGGGACTTATGAGCACCCATTTCGCTGCTCCACAGAGTGCCCTCCTTCGGCGATTTATATTCCGTCAGCGACACCAACTGCCCGGTGAGTCTGTGCGGCAGTACGTAGCTAATTTGCGAGGGCTAGCTAGCTCATGCAAGTTTGGCGCGCTTCAGGACGAGATGGTTCGCGACCAGCTAATCGAACACACCAACAACGCAAAGGTGCGTGAGACTCTCCTGCTGGAAAAAGACGATCTGCTGCTGTCCAGAGCAATTACCATCGCACTACAGGTTGAGGGAGCAGCTGAGTGTGCTGCTATGCTAAATACACAGCAAGTGGCCACCTCCAGTCAAGCTGCCAACGACTCCTCCCTCTACTCACGGCTGCCCCTCGGGACGCAACCCAACCAGAGCGAGGCGGGCGCCGACTCCACTGGGGACGTCTTGCAACTGCAACGACGGCGTTCTCGGCCCCGCCCTCAACAGTCCTGTGGTAACTGTGGGTCTCGGTCTCATGTTTCAAGGGCTCAGAACTGCCCTGCCCGTGGCCAGACATGCCGTAGCTGCGGTAAGCACAATCACTTCGCCAACGTCTGTCGATCTTCCCCGGCTGGGTCAGAGGGCCACACCCCCCAGTCTTCAACCGCCGTCATTCACAAGGTGAGTCCTGGGCCAGTGTCATTCAAATCATGCACAGTCAACATTAATGATGTGTGCATCCCCCTGCTGTTGGACACCGGTGCAAGTGTGTCTCTCCTGAATGTTGATACCTACAGTCAATTTTTCGGTTCACTGCCACTGTCCGCACCCTCAGCTGTCCTCTGTGGGTATGGTGACTCCAAAATCGATCTGGTTGGCTCTCTCCAAGTGACTGTCCGCTATGGAACCAAGCTGGTGCCCAATGCAGTTTTTCATGTGGCACGCCGTGGGGCCAACCTGATGGGCCTGGACCTGTTCTCCACTCTGGGGTTCTCCCTCTTAGACACAAGGGGGGCAGCAATCCTGACTGTCGCCACACCTTGGCAGCAGAAGTGGCCATCGCTGTTTATGGGGCTGGGCAGCCTCTCCGCCTTCACCCATCCACCTCTCCTCAACCCTGCTGTGAAATCTGTCATCCAACCACTGCGCCGCATCCCGTTGGCTCTCCGTGATGGGGTCTCCGCCGAGCTGCAACAACTGCTGGAAGCTGGCATCATTGAACCGGTGGACGCGTCACCTTGGGTCTCAAACCTCGTGGTGGCTAAGAAGAAGTCGGGGGGCCTGCGTGTCTGCGTCGATCTACGTGCAGTAAATAAGGCTGTGGTCCCTGATAAGTATCCACTGCCCACCTCAGAAGAACTCACTGCTCAGTTCTATGGCTCTGAGGTGTTCTCCAAGCTCGACCTCAGACAGGGGTACTTACAGGTGCCCCTCCACCCCAGCAGCCGAAACCTCACAGCCTTTGTGACACATGCAGGAGTGTTTCGCTACACCAGGATGCCTTTTGGTCTCAGCTCCGCCCCTAGCTGCTTCCAGAAAATCATGGTCTCCGTGCTGGCTGGCATACTGGGCGTGGCCATTTATCTGGACGGTATAGTGGTACACGGGCCCACCAGTGAAATGCACGACAAGCGCCTCAACATGGTCTTCGCAGTCCTGTCCAAGCACAAGCTAACTCTCAATGCTGAGAAATGTGTCCTCTCTGTGCCAGCCATCGACTTCGTGGGGTTCCGGCTGTCAGCGAGCGGTGTAACTCCACTACAATCCAACGTGGATGCCATTCAGGCCATCCCTGAGCCCAACTCGGCCGCCCAGGTCGCCTCCTTCCTGGGTATGACAAGTTACTACCTGAGGTTTCTTCCCCAGTACTCTGCGACCACAGCCCCCCTGCGCCAGCTGCTGCGTAAGGACGAGCCATGGGTGTGGTCAAAGGCATGCAGTGACGCTGTGCGTGATCTCAAGACTCAACTGACTTCACCACCAGTGTTGGCTCACTTCGACATCTCCAGCTCCACCTTTGTGACCTGTGACGCATCAGCCACAGCGATAGGGGCTGTGCTGTCTCAAACCCAGAACGGTGTGGAGAAGCCCATTGCCTTCGCCTCCCGTGCCCTCAACCTGACCGAGCAGCGGTACTCCGTGGGTGAGCGTGAGGCGTTAGCCTGTATCTGGGCTTGTGAAAGGTGGCACCTCTACCTCTATGGCCACTCCTTCACCCTCAGGACAGATCACCAGGCCCTGACAGCGCTGCTGTCCACATCTGGGACAGGCCACAAACCCCTGAGGCTGCACCGCTGGTCTGACCGCCTCCGCCAGTACAACTTCAGCCTGCAGTTCACCCCAGGCAGAGACAATGTTGTCGCCGACCTGCTCTCTCGCTCTGTCTCCACCCCAGCTCCACAGACGGACACTGACTGTGTGGAAAAGGACATTGTCCAAATGCTACACACACCCCTCCAGGCCACTGTCTCTCTGCAGGAGCTGAGGGCAGCCTCCGAACAGGACCCTGTCCTCTCCCAGCTCCGCACCTACATCCAGAACGGCTGGCCTCACAAGGTCCCAGAGGAGCTGGCTGCGTTCGCCCGAGTCAGACAGGAGCTCTCCTGCTGGAACGACACCTGCGTGGCACGTGGGTTTTGCACAGTGGTCCCAGCTGCTCTCCGTGCACGTGTTTTGAATACGGCGCATGAAGGCCACCTGGGCATTGTGAAACTGAAACAGCGCTGCCGAGACCTGGTGTGGTGGCCGGGGATAGACAGAGATATTGAGGCTCTGGTGAAGGACTGTTCTGCCTGCCTTGTGAGTGGCAAGACTGGCCACCAGGCTCCCCCACCCCTGCAACCTCTCGCCTGGCCCTCTCAGCCCTGGGAACACCTGCTGTTGGACATTTGTGGTGAGATCCATGGAGTTCCCCACCACCAACGCTTCATGGTGGTCACCTACGATCTACACTCAAAATGGCCTGAACTCACCACTTCCGGCACTGTGACCTCACAGATCATCATCGACTTCCTGGACTCTCTTTTCTCTCGCTGGGGCCTCCCAAAGGCCATCACCACTGACAACGGCCCTCAGCTGGTCTCTGCTGAGTTCACTGCTTATCTCGAAAGCAAGGGCATCCGTCATATACGCACTGCGTACTACCACCCCCAGGCCAATGGCGGCGTTGAACGTTTTCACCAGTCACTGAAGAACGGCCTCAGAGCACACATGGCCCAAGGGTGCTCTTTCACGCAGGCCATCCGTCACACTCTGCTGCACTATCGGGCCACACAGCACTCGACCACAGGCGTCTCCCCAGCCTCTCTCATGCTAGGCCGGGAACTGTGCATGCCCCTTGACAGGCTCCGCCCCTCCACACCTCAGGCACCTCCCTCTGGGGTCAGAGCCTCAGTCACTCGTCAGCAGACGCGGATGAAGCAACAGTTTGACCAGTCAAAACGAACCAGGGTGCCAGACATCAATGTGTCAGACTGGGTCAGGGTCCGCTGGCCCCACAGGGACAATAAAATGGCTTCATACTGGTCCTCTCCTCTCCAAGTCACCCGTCAGCTGGGCCCAGCCACTTACCTCCTCAGCGATGGCACTCGGTGGCACTCCAGTCGTCTACGGAAGGTGTCAGCTCCGCCACACACAGCTGGTGACACAACCATAGCCATTCCCTCAGCATGGCGAGACGCCCCGGGGCTTCATGCGGCTCCTACACGGGCCCCAGACATTTATGGGCCTCAGCTTCCCCTGCCATCTCCCTCCCCACCTCGGCCTGCCCAGCCTCAGGCCGCCCCGCGACCTGTTCGCACACGTTTACGCCCTGGCCACCTAGAGGACTTTGTGTCAACCTTTCATGTTTGAAATCCTGCCAGGGGGGGGGAAATGTTATGTATGCACACATCGACAGTGCTGCATTTGATTTGGTGCTGTTCTATTGTGCTGGGATCGATTGGTGATGCCTGCGGGCTCTGGGTTGTTTGATCGGGTCTGCCTTTGATGCTGTGTCAGTCTAAATAAAGAATGCCACGGAGAGGTTGTGTCGAGCGACAGCGCTGTGTCCTGACGTGATTTCTAAATACAATAGACTGTGTTGTTAACTTTGTGTTTTTTTTGTTTGTTTGTGTTCTCTGTTTTTGTATGTTTTTGGTGGTGTCGTTTTTGGGAGATTTTGAATATGTGCTTTTGTCGTTTGTGTGGCACTGCTGTGGGCTGGGGGGGGGGCGAATTTCGATTCTTTTGTGTACGCAGGTACATGAAAGAGATGGCTATACATTGTCCCTGATACCTGATTGTTTTTTCCATCTATCCATCCATTATCCAAACCGCTTGTCCTTACTCAGGGTCGCGAGGATGCTGGAGCCTATCCCAGCAGTCATTGGGCGGCCGGTGGGGAGACACCCTGGACAGGTCGCCAGTCCATCACAGGGCTCCAGGCCTGGCCTTAAAATCACAAAAGAGCGTCTCACCAACTTATTAATGAGGAGGAGGAGGAGGTTCACGATGTCTAGTGTGTGTGTGTGTTTGTGAATGTGTATGTGTGTATATTATTCCCACTGCCGACCCCCACATTTTCACTACATTGTTAGGAACATCAGTTGCACGCGGACCGAAGTTCTGAGCCAAGTTTCTGGTCCAGCTCACTACTGGCGTGCTTCTTCTCTTGCTCTCTGTTTGTCTCGACTTTGACATCCTGCCATTAATATTCCCACTGTGTCCATCACAACTTTCACCTCACCCTCATCTTGGTTACTGTGATCCTCTACCCGCGGCTCGGAGGGTCGAGCGGGTCGTCTGGTAACTGGAGGGTTGCCGGTTCGGTCCTCGGCTCCTCCATGCAAAAATGTCGAGGTGTCCTTGAGCCAAGAACCAAGACGTCGAACCCCTAACTGCTCCCGATGAGCATGTTGGCGCCTTGCATGGTCGACACCGCCACCTGTGTGTGTGTGTGTGTGTGTGTGTGTGTGTGCGCGCGTGCGTGCGTGAGTGTGCGTGTGCGTGTGGGCGAATGTGAGGCATTCGTTGCTTGTAAAGCGCTTTGACTGGCTGTTGTATGGCGACTCTCCCCTGTCTTTATCCAAGAGCGCGGTCTTCCAGTTTGAGAGCATGGCTTATTGATTTCACGTTCAGATTTTGTAACGCGTTCGAAACCCTGTCCTCGCGCTGAAATAGGCCCTGCACGCGCTTAGATGTGCTCTGCCTCAGCTCAGACTGCACGCTTGCACGTCGCTTGCACAGCTTTCCTGCGCGCACCCGTGAGTGGTCTACTCTCAGATTTAGCAGGGCGCATCTGAGCGCAAGCAGGGGCTATTTGAGTGCGAGGGCAGGGTTTCGAGGGAAAGCATTGCACAATCTGAACGTGAACTTGGTAACTCATGTTTTCAAAACGGAAGAGCACGCTCTTGGATGAAGAGAGGGAATAGTCGCCATGCTGCTGCAGCTAGAAAAGCGCCATATAAATGCGACCCAATCACCATTTACCTCTCTGGCGCAGGGGGCAGCAAGGGTGAGAAACCGCAAGAAACCGCGTGTTTGTCTTGTACACTAAAGGGTGCTCACACAACTCCAATGTAAACCAAACCATTAGCGGTTGAATCACCCAGACACATACCCCCCATACACCCCCCCAGCCACCCTTCCAACACACACGTCTTTATCTCTGTATTTCTCTCTCTTGCCCTCCCCCACTCTTCATCTCTCTCCATCTTTCCCGAAATCATACCAGAACTTTGGGCACGCACACTGTGCCCGCATTCTGACAAGTGCGGAGACTGTCTAGTGACTAGCTCTGAGACGTCTTGTATAGAAACACAATTGCTCATTCACACTCAGAGTTTTGTACTTTCTCTCCACTTACTGCAAGTTTGCCACACGATACAAACTCCCGTAGGGCATCGATTACAATTAACTGTAAAGAGACATGCATGAAAAGTATATTTTTTACAGTGAGCTTCCCATCAGAGTGCACACATCCATCCATCCATCCATCCATCCATCCATCCATCCATCCATCCATCCATCCATCCATCCATCCATTATCCAAGCCGCTTATCCCAACTGGGATCGCGGGATGCTGGAGCCTATCCCAGCAATCATTGGGCGGCAGGCGGGGGAAGACACCTTGGACAGGCCCCCAGCTCATCACAGGGCCGAGACATTCACACCGATGGACAAGCTAGTACTGCTGATTCAGCTGACCCACATTACTTTAGACTGTGGGAGGAAACCCACGCAGACAAGGGGAGAACATGCAAACTCCACACAGAGGGCGACCTCCAAGGTCGGACTACCCCGGGGCTCGAACCCAGGACCTTCTTGCTGTGAGGCGGTTAGCGTGGTGTGTATGTAATTATACTATACAGTACGTATATGCATTAGTACCTGAATAATTTTGTGGTTATTCCTCACGTTTTTATGAGCTTAACCAGACCAACTCAATCACCTGTACTCTTACCTAATTATGCTTTCGTCGCATCTCATTTACAAATCGTAAATCATAGATTTTTCTTAAACGTCTCTGCATTCATTTGTCAGATGGTTTCGTCCCGACCGCCCCTCCGCGTTACGCCCCCTCTTTACCTCCTACCTCTCACTCCCACCTCCCTTTCCCCTCTTCATCTCGCCCCTCTCCAGTTTCACCTCTGATTTACAGATCCGCCCCACCGTGACTCCTGTCACCACTGCCACGGCAACTTCATGGATCATGGGGGCAGCAGCCGCCATTTGTAATTCAATAAAGAGTAACAACCTTCCTTGGCGCGCGTGTGAGAGACAGAGAATGTGCGTTTGCGCGCGTGCGTGTACGCACGTGCGCATAACACACTCGAACAAATCTTCCTTGCTCTTAACACTTTCTCTCTCCTCTATTTTCCTTTCCTCTCTCTGCCTGCTAACCATTCCCACCATTTCATCTTTTATCCCTCCATTTCTCATCAGTGTGAGCTGCAGTATCACTCTCCTGCCTTTCAACCCCCCCACCCAGTATCCTGCTCAGTTTTCCAAATGGTTCACTTTTTCTCACATCATCTCTCTCTCTCTCTGTCCTTCTGCCTCCCCATGGCCATTACGTCCTGATCCAGCTCCAAGCCTTAATTCAATACTTAACCTTCTAGGTTTATCTTTCTTACTTCTCTCCATCCCTCCATCCCCGCCACTGCACTCTGTCTTCCTTTACAGCCTCCCTGTTCTCGCCTGCCCCCTCCCCTCCCCTCCCCTCCGCACTCCTTTTCGCGCCTGTCTCTTCTTTCGTCCAACCCTCTCTCTCTCTCTCTCCCCTTACTCTGTCTGTCCTCCTTTCCTCCCTCTTTCTCCACCTCTCACCCCTTCTCTGTTCTTAGCTGCTGCGATATGACTCCCCCCCCCCCCCCCCACTGCCATGGACCCACAGTCTCTTTGTCATCTGGCATGACAGATATCACCTTTAGCCTGGGGCTGGGACCGTCTGACAGATCGACTAAGCTCACTGGCTACAGCCAATCTGCTGTCTAAACACGCGCAAGCGTACGCGCACACACACGCACACACACACGCACACACACAAGCGTACCCACACATAAGCAAACACACGCACAGGCAAAGACCCACACATAGAAATCGGTATACATGTACCCACCCAAAACAACATTTGCGCACGTGCACACACACACACACACACACACACACACACACACACACACACACACACACACACACACACACACAAGGATTATATATATATATACCGTTAGTCCCACTGCCCCAGTCTGCGCCCCCACTGCCAATTTGGTGACTTTAATTGGTGGGTTTAGTGTCCCAAGCAATCTGAGGGGCTGTGTGGGAAACAATTTCAAGGCCTGTCAAGGGGGAAGGGGTCCGAGAGAGAGGAAGAGAGAGAGAGAGAGAGAGAGAGAGAGAGAGAGAGAGAGAGAGAGAGAGAGAGAGAGAGAGAGAGAGAGAGAGAGAGAGAGAGACAGAGAGAGAGAGACAGAGAGCGGGCACAGTGTTCATAATGAACATCAGTCTGTCCTGAGTGAGAAGAATGAGGGAGGGAGGGAGCTTTAACGAAGAGGTAAAACAAACGAACCAGAGGAAAACTAGGGTCAGGCAACGTGAAACAAGGAGTAAGAGAGAAGGACAGAAAGCCAACAGACAGACAGACAGACAGACAGACAGACAGACAGAACAGAACAACAGCTTTGTAGCCACCCTCCCCAACCCATCTTCCTGCAGTTTGAGGCCAAAGGAAATCAGGCACGAGCCGCTCTGACAGGGGGAGGCGGTGTGAGGGACGCGGCGCACCGCAGACTGGATTACGCTGCGAGACCCGGCGTCTATCCGCTCACAACAACCTGTCAGTCGCTCTAAACAGGGGATACTGACTCACGCAAAGCTGCGTGAGCGCTCTCACATCATTTCAGACTTGTATAGACAACACCGACCGTCTTAGCATATTGACAGAAAGAAGACTATCCCAACTTCCTGACATGTCTGCAGCAGCGACTGAGACGAGAAACAAAACCGCCGTTTTTTATTATTTTTTTAAATTCAATGAAGACAGAAAGCAGACGAGGAATCTGGAAGCAGGAGCCCTCACGCAGGAGTTAGAAAGCCAAGGTTGAAATCATGCCATACATAAAGTGGATGTTCTTGTGAGTTGTCAGGGGTCCAGCGGCACAGCTTTTTTCTGTTAATCTGAACTTTCCTAGAAATGACAGAAGAATTCAAATTGCTTAATGCAAAATCCATTTCCAAGCAATGAAACTTTGCAGTGGTCCATACGTCAATGTCAGACTCACACACATATATAACAAGGTACCAAGGTACAGAGTTACACATCTGTGTGCTCACACACACACACACACACACACACACACACACACACACACACACACACACACACACACACACACACACATTCATACCTTCCCTAACACACACACACGCATGCACGTACTCATGTACGCACGTGCACACATGCACACACGCACACACGCACACACTTCTGTTTGTTGTGTGCAGAGGCAGTGCAAGTAATTCACGTCCCTCGATGTACAAGCTGGCTGTATAATGTGCTACATGTTTAGCATCCATCTGAAGTCCATGTTCCCATGTTTATTAACCACTATGTGTTCTCATAGTGCTCAATAAGCATGCCTGTCATGTCTTATAAAGTCTTATAGTCATTCATAGGCACTCTGTAAGGCCTTTTGAATATGGGGCTAGAACCTTTTCATTTGCTTTAAAGCACCGACAAAACATGATCCGAATTTGGTTTGTGTTACGTCCTTGTCTCTTGCAGCAAAGTGTTTATTTACTAATGATGAACATTCAAGGGAGTCGGAGCACGTCACATAGTATCTGTGTGCAGCATGCATCTCAGCACTCGCATCACTTGCATAGAAACGACAGCAGTAGCATGTTAGCTAGTAAAACAAGTACACGTGTGTGACTCAGATGCCTTGTCCTTTCTGGGACTTGCACAAACTCCGGCTTTTTAAAACTGATCAAAGCTCCTCAGGGTTGTTTTCGTCCAACTTCGCACTAACTACAGCACCAAGTCTTTTAATGGTTGCATGGAAATGTGCATCTTGTAGATTTCTAATAAACCTGCAAAATGCTTGGGAATTTTTTTTCCATGACACTAATGACTGCACTATAATTAACTCTGAGTTTTCCTAAGAGCAGTAACAAAAGGGCTGTTGGTGGAGTGGCCTGCAGGCTGCCCTAGCCTGCAGGCCTCACCCTCATCCTCATCCTCATCCTCACGTTGATGTTTATCCTCTCGATGCTTACTAGGGGCACACCTACTGACATGCTGCAATACCCGCTTCCGGTTTGTGATGTAATTTCCACATTTCTGTCTGCGTATCCTACGCACTCCACCCTTCTTCTTGCTCCCGTCTTTTTTTTTGTTGTTAGTTTCTGTGCGGATTCATTTACTGTGACTCTCCTTGGCTGCCCCAAAGACAAGTGGCTGTTTATCATAGAGCATGGCGAAATTGGTCATGGAATTAATCCCGAGCCCCTTATCATATTATTGAATGAGAGAGGGGGGGGGGAGGGATGTGGATATGGGTCGATGAACAAGGAAGCAAAACACCCTTCAGCTTTTAATTCTATGAATTGGATTAACACAGAGCTGTGTGTGTGTGTGTGTGAGGGGGGGCACACATACTGTGCATGGGTGCGTGTGTGGATTTATGTAAATGAACAAGCTGGATGAGCATGTCTGCATCTTGTAAGACCGGGGTTTTGCTTTAGAAGCAACAACAACAACGACAGCTATTCTGAATCTAACCACTCTCCTACTTCCCTGCTCTTCCTCTTCCTCTCTCCACTTTTGTCAGGCTCTTCATCTCCTATCTGCTGGTTGGGTCATAGTCAAAGTGCTGCGGGCCCTGTTGAAATTAGATAAGAGTGCGGGGCAATGGAGTACATGCTCCAGAGAGCTTTGATATTGAACGCCACACACACACATTCACACACATGTGTAGGAATACACACACACACACACACACACACACACACACACACACACACACACACACACACACACACACACACACACACACAAACATATTATATACAAACAAACATGCCAGGACACATGAATGCACAGACGCACACTAAATGATACAACACAAGCCGAGGTTGCTGGTTTGGGGGTAAGGTGACACCACCTTGCTTGGATTCTTCTTCTTCTCTTCCTGGACAAACAGACATACACTGAACGTTACGGACGTGCCTGACCAGGTGAATGCAGATGAAAGCTTTGATTTTGTATTGCGTTTCCCAATTAGATTTAATTAAGGGAGCGAGGAAGAGTTAGATGAAAGGAAGGGAATAAGTTGAATCAGCTTAGACATGGGCAATTTTGCACAAATAGGGGTAAATTCAGTATTAGGAAGGTGTTAAGAACGCTCCGTGCTCTCAGTGTACCTGGGTACACTGGTGATGGCACTGGTAATTATCTGGTAATTATCTGGTAATTATGTGTGAGCGTTTTCATTGGTTTGTTGTAGCAGATAAACTGAGTTTATCCATTAAGGCAAGAAGGTGCCAAGACAGTTGTTATAAGTTTTAAAGCCACTGACAGCTTGGCTCGGCGGCACGGTGCGTGGTGCAGTGGTTAGCGCGGCCGCCTCACAGCAAGAAGGTTCTGGGTTCGAGTCCCGGGGTAGTCAAACCTTGCGGGTCGTCCCGGGTCGTCTTCTGTGTGGAGTTCGCATGTTCTCCCCGTGTCTGCGTAGGTTTCCTCTGGGAGCTCCGGTTTCCTCCCACAGTCCAAAGACATGTAGGTCAGGTGAAGCGGCCATACTAATTTGCCCTTAGGTATGTGTGTGTGTGTGCCCTGTGTGGTGGCCTGTCCACGGTGTCTCCCCGTCTGCCACCCAATGACTGCTGGGATAGGCTCCAGCATCCCCGCGACCCTCAGAGCAGGATAAGCGGTTCGGATAATGGATGGATGCATGGCAGCTTGGCTCATACGTAAAGCAGCAGTAAACAACTTTTTCTGCTATATCTTGTCATTATGAAGTAAATGTTGATTGCAGTGTAATATCTATAGAAGAATGACACCATCAGCGGTTAGATTGGTTCCCTAGAAGCCTCGCTTTCACTATACATTTCTGTCTGCCTCCGAGTAAGATCTCGCGGGAAAATGAAGGCTGAATTTACAGCACAAAGGAAGTGCGTCAACTATTGCGCAACCAAAATAGGAAGAGGACAGCGCTTTTATTTTCCTGTCAGCTGTCAACAGCGATCCCCAGCAGCGGAAATGGCGGACGGTGGAACAACAAACGACAGTGGAATCTCTACCTGGTAAGAGAAAAAAAACCTCAACGGAGAAGGTAAAGAGGGTGAAGAGGGAGAGTGATAGAAACAGAGGTAAAAACAAGAGTGAACCTTGGACGGGCATTCATTAGATGGAGAGAGCTCCGGTGTTGTATCGGACTCTACTTCCCCATCGAGATTTGTTTTCCCCTAGCCAGACGAAAGTGTTGGCATGGAAACAGGTCAGCCATCAGTTACAGCTAGGTTAAGGTAAGCATTAGGTTAAGCTCAGGGTTAGGTTGATGCTAGGTTATGGTTAGGGTTAGATTCAGGTTGAGGTTAAGGTTAATTAATCGCCCGGTGTTGTATCGAACTCTGGCTAGGGGGAAACAGATCTGGACGGGGAAACAGAGTTTAATACAACACCCGGAACTTGAGAGGGTTCCAAACCGACATTCAGTTGGCATTATTTCTACTGGCTCAGTAAGTAACACAACCTGGCTACTTATTAATGCTACCGGATGTTTTCCTCTGCCTCTATCGTAGCACTGAGATCGGGGTTTCTAGTGCAAATTGGGATTCTTACGGTTGTTTCTCGCTCCGGACGGCAGCCAGGCTGCAAATACATGGAGAGTGATCCGGTTGTCTTTGCGACAGCGGCACAAACACTTGGAAACACTGTGGGGGGGAGGGGGGAGTTGAAAAGTTGTCTACAGCCACTTTAATAAGAGCTCTATACGAGCCCCCCCCCCCCCCAGATTGCAACAACAATTAAAGTGTGTGAGGTGATGATGTGAGGATGTTATGTATTCAGTGGCAGCCAGTTTGGTCAGTGGGTGGCGTTGGAGCAGCACTCCATGTCATGCAACAGTACAGTCATTTCTGCAACAGCTATTTACCCTTGTGTGGTGTTCACTTATTGGAGCCTCTGCTAGCGTTCGCTGGGTCACAATGACCCAGGACATTATTGGGATTTCAATGTAATACAGTAATAAAAATGTGTGTAAAAATACTTACCATATATCGTCTTCCTCTCAACTCCAAAAAAATTTGTAGATAACAGTAATCCAGTCTTCGTGATAAAGTTGTAATTTATGTAAAAATCCATGATAGTGAAGACACAGTTCTGTGTGTGTGTGTGTGTGTGAGAGAGAGAGAGAGAGAGAGAGAGAGAGAAGAGAGAGAGAGAGAGAGAGAGAGAGAGAGAGAGAGGGTGATTTCAGAATCAGAAGTAATTAGGAGAAGTGGTGGAAAGAAACTCCATCCTGCTATTTGGCGATAACAGAAAGTGAAACTTTCATTACTCTCATGTCCGACTGACCCGACCGAGCGCCGGTTCAAGGACGTGAACGTGTAAGGGGGCTGTAGCACACGTACCCAATGAAAATGTGTCCCTCTACATGCTCTTCACCGAAAATAAGCCAAGGCTATGGAGTTTTAGGTTCAATAATATACACATTGCATCACTTTTTTTTATGTTAAAAATCTAAAACAGGTCATTTTGACCTGAACACCACATGAGGATCGATGGGTTAAACCTCTTCGTGGCTCCACAACCCAATCTGGAAAGAACTGTCATGAAAAAAAAAAAAACCTATTCTGGTGGAGAGGTACATCATTATGACGTATGCCTCGACATTTTCTCGGATTTGAAGAACCGCAATGAGAGCACGGTTGATTTTGCAGCTGCCCCCCCACTAAAGGCTACGGGGGCCAAGACTGGAAGCTGCGTCGCTGAGCCGGAGCAGCCGTCAGCGGGCTCCCAGTAGCAGACTTCACTAATTTGAAAGTAATGGCTTCAGCTGCCGGATGGAGTGGATCATCAAGATAAACGTTTTATCTCCATAATTCCCTCCAATTTTCCAATTAGGGCGTAATTGTGATAACCTTGCGCTTGTAGTGTCTCTTGGTTTATCGCCGACTTGAGAGGTAACTGGAGGGTGCTAGAGATGTAGCTGATGTAGTAGGTGTCTCTGTCTCTGAGTGTCCAGCTCAAACCGGTGAGACGAGTACGGAGGAGACGCATTAGACAGAAATCCGTTATTCGTAATGCCTAAAAATGTTCTTAGGGTTCGGGTCTTTAAATGTGACTCAATGAGAGAAGTCCACATACTAAGCATTGCATGACACAGGACTAATGTGCAGGGCAAGATGCTGCTGTTAAAATAAAAAGGGTAGACCGAGAGACACATGAGAGAGAGAGAGAGAGAGAGACAGGCCGATGTACACAGGGACCAGGGGAGCTTGAATGAACTTAAAGTTACACTGCGAGATTCTGGGAACGGCTATAAAGTGATAAATGAAGGGAGAAATCCGGGACAGATATGAGAGGCGCATGGAGGGAAAGAAGAAAAAAAAAAGGATTTCGAGAACAACAAATGGAAAAGGAAAATGAAACATGCAGGCGGGCACAGAAAAGAGAGGCCTAAGCAAATCATGGGCAAAATTCATAGGGGAGGAGGAGAAGAAGAGAGGAGTGAAGAGATGGTAAGATGGATGGAGAGCATAGGCATAAAGGTTAAGGAGTAACATAGACGGGCTGAGAGTGAACGAGGAGGGGGAAACAACAAAGGGAGAGTGGGAGGGGGTGGAATAGGGGTGAGAGAGAGAGAGAGAGAGAGTGATGGATGGATAAAGTTGCTGGAGTAGAGAAGTGGTCTTACTGATGATGAATGAAGCAGGAGCCTGTAGACCCTGTACACCTCCCTCAGTCCCCAGGTGTATGTGTGTGTGTGTGTGTGTGTGTGTCTGTGTGTGTGTGTGTGTGTGTGTGTGTGTGTGTGTGGTTCAGCCCGGGCTTGTGTGTAGCGGCACAGGGTGGCCACTGAATACTAAAGGTCATCCAGAAGTAGTCATGCTGTCACTGGGCTGCCATAGACCATCCATGTCGTCTCTGTGACAGCTCAGTGCAGTGTGGAGGTCAAGCCCAACCAAGTGTAATGTCACTGAAGTCACGGCTGAAGGAAATAGAGAGAGAGAGACGAGAGAGAGAGAGAGAGAGAGAGAGAGAGAGAGAGAGAGAGAGAGAGAGAGAGAGAGAGAGAGAGAGAGAGAGAGAGAGAGAGAGAGAGAGAGAGAGAGAGAGAGAGAGAGAGAGAGAGAGAGAGAGAGAGAGAGAGAGAGAGAGTGAGGACCCCTCAAACACACATATTCACCAGGTTTGCTTGGAAGCCACAAGCTGTCTGAGGTCTTCGGTTTGACACGGGGGGTCAAAGGTATCAAGAGCATGGCATGTATTACAGTGAGTACGGCACACTTACAGCCAGACACATAATTACCAGAAACATAATTAGTGGCATTGCATTGGAAAAAAAGAGAGTACTTTTATGTATGTACATGAGTATGGAGTATGTAATGAGTACTTTTATGGTTAAAGTATGTGGCTTGTTGGAATGCATAGAAAGCCAGTCAATTTCCATCCGTTATCCAAGCCGCTTATCCAAACTGGGGTCACGGGATGCTGGAGCCTATTCCAGCAGTCATTGGGCGGCAGGCGGGGAGACACCCTAGACAGGCTGCCAGGCCATCACAGGGCCGACACACACACACACACACACACACACCCACATTCACACCTAGGGAGTATTATAGGGCCGCTTCACCTGACCTACATGTCTTTGGACTGTGGGAAGAAACTGGAGCACTCGGAGGAAACCCACGCTGACATGGGGAGAAAGTCCACAGAGAGGATGACCCGGGACGACCCCCAAGGCCAGATAACCCAGGGTTCAAACCCAGACCCTACTTGCTGTGAGGCGACTGTGCTAACTGTCCCGCCCCCAGTTGATTTCAGTTCACATACTATATTGTGTAGTATACATGTATATGTGAACAGAATAAAAACTGCATTTGCATGGAGACACATGGACATCCTAGGACGGTATATTGGGGGGCCGTGGACATGTGGAGTAGGGAACATGTGTTTGTGTGTTTGTTTGTGTATGGTGTGTTTGCATGTGTAGGGGAGGGTTATGCGAGTGTGAGCGTACAGTCAGTTTTCATGAAAGAGGTGTGTTATTGTTGTAAATGACAGGATCATGTTCTGCAGGTTTTCCAGGGACAAGCATGGATGGGATCAAACCCGCAATGATTCAGCCAACACAAAACAATGATGACAGAAGAGGAGGGGGAAAAAAAAAGAGCATTAGTGAAGAAGAGAAGAGGACATAAGAGGTGGAACGAGAGGAATTGGCAGAGAAGGAGAGGAGAATGGAAGTGAGAAGTAAAAAGGTGGGAGAGGGAGCGAGACAGTGCGATGGTGTGAATCCGAAGCATCTTGGAAACATTAGCGGAGGGCGATTTGACGTGTAATGTCCGTGGGACGCGGCAAATGGAACCGGAAATGCTCCGCGGAGCACACCACGTGTGAGTTAACATTCTGATCTTGCATTAAGCGTTGAATTAAGTGTGTTTACAAGCTACTCTGCATACCAGCCACCTCGGCTGGTATGCAGAGTAGCTTGTAAACACAGTCCTCTCGGTTATGACGTCATCCTGCAACCGGGTCCCATATCACACCAGCACCGGATTCAGTGGTGCAGCTCCGGAGTGTGCTGTGACCACACTCTGATGCGTTACATGCGCATGTGTGTTGAAGAGATATGCCATGAAAAAAAAAACGTTATTGTAAAATATCTTAATAAGGCGACTACATTTGGCGGTCTATTCCGTTGCCTACCAACACAAGGTCTCTGGTTGAATCCCCGTGTTACCTTCGGCCTGGTCTGGCATCCGTACAGACACAATTGGCTGTGTCTGGGTGGGAAGCCGGATGTGGGTATGTATCCTGGTCGCTGCACTAGCGCCTCCTCTGGTCGGTCAGGACACCTGTTGGGGAGGGGGAACTGGGGGGAATAGCGTGATCCTCATATGCGCTACATCCCCCTGGTGAAACTCCTCACTGCCAGGTGAAAAGAAGCAGCTGGCGACTCCACATATATTGGAGGAGGCATGTGGTGTCTGCAGCCCTCCCCGGATCGGCAGAGGGAGTGGAGCAGCGACTGGGACGGCTCAGAAAAGTAGGGTAATTGGCGGGATACAACTGGAGGAAAAAAGAGGGGGGGGGTAACTATGGGGCATGAACCATATTGCATGAGCTTAGACCACGGAACATGTTTGCCTCATGGACAAGAGGTGAAAGATGGGAGCAAAGGAGATTAGAGAAGAGGAGAGGACTAAAGAAAGATGGAAAAATTGGATAAAGTACAGTTGCTTCAATACTCTGATGTAAAGTTAGATGTCGCGA
>NC_079215.1:46448388-46478965 GCF_029633865.1 Lampris incognitus | reverse complement strand
CAGGGCCAGTGATGAAAGACATCCTTGTCCGGTGAAATTTCGACTGAGGGTCTATCAGCTCCCTCGCGCCTCTGGGCGCATACGCTTCCGATGGCCTTACAGTCTCACCATCCCACTTCTGACACCAATGTAGCGAATTCGGGGAGCAGTCCAGGACACCGTCGGGACGCGAACCCGTGTCTCCCACTCCGCAAGCGACAACGTTAACCAGTCGACTAAAGGGTCCGACCCTGTTAGCCAAGGACCAACGTGTCTACTTATCCATGCACGTTACAGTATTGTAGCGAATTCGGGAGGCAACCACAGGAACTGCCGCGGCCCGGAACGCCAACCCGTATCGCCCGCACTGCGGGAGACATCGCTTACCGCTCGACTAAAGGGTCAGGCCCGTTAGCCAACGTGTCTACTTATCCATGCACGTTACAACTACCCCCCTCCTTCGGGAAGCGCGTCCCCGCGCTCTAAGCATATCAGCTCCTTCACGCCTCCGATGGCCTTACGGTACCACCATCCCACTTCTGACACCAATGTAGCGAATTCGGGGGGGGGGGGGCAACCACAGGAACTGCCGCGGCGCGAACCCGTATCGCCCCGCACCGGTGACATCAATCAATTTGTTCAGAATATCTCTATTCTCTCTAAGCTTTCGATTATGAAGATCGATTGATAATCTCGTTTGCTCATCGAGAGCTAAATCGATACGGCTGGTGCCAAATGTTTCCAATGCTACTTGGCTTCTAATGTGTAGTGCGGTCTTCTCGTGTTTACTGAGCGCGTTTGTCAGGTTATTAGGTCCCCGTAGCCTGGCTGAGTCCACACACTATAAGCAAAAGAGGCGGCTAGTCGCTGCCACAGCCACATAGCCATTTTTTATGTGTACCAGGCTTGTTGGAATCCCCTCACGATCCTTCCCTTTTCAGTGTGAAGGTCTTTCAGCGCTGGTTTCGGGCGGCCTGTAGACGTACCTGAGTTTTTCCCGAAACCCCCGAAGGTCGCTGATGTTTACAGTACTACTGTTGTCTATTTTCACTGTAACGTTAAAATTAGTCAACAGTGGTTTTGCTAGGAGCTAGCGTACTGGCCCGTTGCGTGAACGTTGACGTGAAGACGCTGATAACGAAATAGCTATTGATTGGTTTGGAAGCATGCTGCCCCTGGGCATATAGAAGTGGTCAACGCCCGTGCATTCGAATCGACGCTAGAGAAAGCTGAGAGAGAGAGAGAGAGAGAGAGAGAGAGAGAGAGAGAGAGAGAGAGAGAGAGAGAGAGAGAGAGAGAGAGAGAGAGAGAGAGAGAGAGAGAGAGAGAGAGAGAGAGAGAGAGAGAGAGAGAGAGAGAGAGAGATAGAGAGAGAGAGAGAGAGAGAGAGAGAGAGAGCTTACACCTGCGGGTGGCGCCAAAAAGCCAAGACAAAATGATTGACTGTTGCTGCACTGGAACTAAAGATGACGACTCTTTTAATGAGACAAACAAACGGTTTATATTAGCACTTGTAACCCTGTGGTTAAATTATAGGCCTTAGATATATTATATTGCACTATTAGATAAGAGTTTGGCCTATGTTTGTTATTTTGTTTACCTTTTGAATATGAATATATTATATTGTTGATATTGTTCTACAAAACAGTTGTTTACCAATGTGAAATGCATTTACTTTTATTATTGAAAACTTACCATTGTTGTGATTGGTTGGCTGTGGAGAGAATAACTTACCTTGAATGTGATTGGTTGGCTGTGGAGAGAATAACTTACCTTGAATGTGATTGGTTGAGAGGGCAGCGGGGAACGTCAGCGCGAGCAGACTGAACAGTGAGAGAAAGGAGGTCACTCGTCCCTTGTGTGAGCAAAACGGAGCAGTTTGATGTCGAGTTGTTATATGCTATGTTGCGGTGAGATAAATGTAATTGAAGTTTAGTGAACAGTGATGTGTGCGGGTGTCTGACCGAGACCCATCCCGGGAACTGTTTGTGTGGACTGGGGAGACAAACTGACTACTCGTCAGTCCCATATATGGACCCAGCGACGTTACGGAGCGAGCTAGCCAGTCGGTGTTCGTTGCTAGCACAGCAAGACGCGTGAATGGACTGGATGTGGTAAGGGGCTCTCCCCACAGTGAGTCGGGCCGTCTTCTAGTTTAGTGAAGTAACGTTATCAGTTACAGTGTAGTGGTGGGTTCATGCGACCATCGAGGAACGCAGAAGGAGTCGTCTGTTGCCGTGTTGTGCTGCCGAGGCGATCGCACGGTTCGACCGTGAGATGGTGCTAACGGCTAACTAGCCAGTTAGCTAGGACGGCTGCCTGCCTGACGTTCGCTGCTGTGCTGCTGTGAGAAGCGCGAGACGAAGAGGAGCATTCATTGTGAGTACAAGTTGGATGTGCGGGCTTCCAAGGGGAGCGAAGAGGGCTGTTTAGGGTCCCAACGTACCCGATAAAGAGACAGGCCTGCAACTGGGGGTTGACTTTCTTTTATTTTTATTGCCGGCTTAGTTATAGGGTTGTTGAGATGTATGCTAATGTGTTGATCTGATTCATTTATGTGTATATGAATGCAGATGCTTGTTAGCCATTGAGGCTTATTACTTCCATTCATTCTAATAATGATTACTCATAATACATTTGTATATATAATTCTATGTACCTGTGTGAGTGTAGATTATTCATGTGTGTTTATTCCTGTGGTGTCTAGGCTATGGTAAGTGACATGTTGAGTTAGCCTTAAAAGGGCCGTCCACCATATTTTTACAACCTTAAAGGGCTAGTCCACCGTTTTAATATAAGTTACTCGGTGACACATTAAGGTGTCTAGACCATGTTAGATTGCCTTAAAGGGGTCATATGCCATATTTAAGCGCCTTAAAGGGGTAGTCAACCTTTTTAGTTGGAGTTACCAGATGACACTGTAAGACCTTTAGAGCCTTTAGAACATACTTTAAACACATAAGAAGCGAAGTTAGCATACTTCAATAGTTTATTGGATACCGAGTTGTATAGAGAACTCAGGAGCTTTGTCCTTGACAGTTAAAAGGGATAGATAGCGCTACACACTTATATTTTTATATTTCACAATGTTACTTTTCTTTTTTTTCACCTTTTTTCATTGGGTAAGCACTGCTTACCTTGCTTATATGGACGGCACAGCTGAGGACCGCTGACCACCACTTTGGCCCAGCACAACTGGTGGTTAGGTGTCGAGCAGGAGGAAAGCCATGGACAGAACTGTGTCCTGCATGGTTGCACTGAGAGAGGCAATCCATTTGAGCTGCCCAGAAGCCATAGCAATGAAGCTGCTCAAAAGGGAGTCTTTCTTATGCAGTTCATCAGAAAGCCGTCAAATAACCCCTTTAAGGTCAGTGAAGTGATCTTTCTGTTTGCTTTTAGTTGTCACAGGGCAAAGTTGGCATAAATGTTTTGGTTAGCTTAGCTACAGGCTAGAAACAAGCATAGCCAAACAAGTAGGAAATCGTCATCAATAGGTAAGCAAGCAGGGTTGTTTCTTAAAACTAATGGAGCCGACACAAAATTGTAAGACTAGTAAAACCGTCAAGATAAATTCAGATCAAATGTAAAGAAAAAAAAAGAAACAAGAAGCGGCTAACGATGCTAAAAACAAGTCATTAATGCCATTTGCTGAGGGTTGAGTTCGCATAGTTCTCACCACATACAGCTCCAGCACTACATATTGGAGGCGCCAGTGCGATCAAGTCAGTGCAGCAGTTGACGATCGAATAAAATCCATAAATTGTAGAGGCAAACCATGCAATCAATTAAAATAACACAATGGTCCCAAGGAGTTGTTAAAAGTTATTAGCAAGCAAACAGAGTAACAAACAAACAACCAACCAAACAAACAAACCATCAGCTTGGAAGCGGAAGCGGATGTGAAAATGAGCTATGCAGTCCAATCATTCAAAGCTTTTCTAGTGGAGCTCAAATAAAAAATAGAAATATTGAGCTGGAATGAGCATGATATGGCCACTTTAACTGAAAACTGACTGTCATGTTGCCATGGTGATGGACGGGGGGCAGAGAAGAGGTTTCCTATGGGAATTTAGACTGATAGATAGACAGGTAGACAGACACAGACAGAGAGACAAATATAGATCTATAGATATAGATACACCCTAGCAACTACCTAGCAACCCCCGAGCAACCCCCCCCCCCCCCGGAACACCCGAACAACTGCCTAGCAACCACCCAAACACCATAGAAACTGCCTAGTAACCACCCCAAACACCATAGCAACAACTCAGCAACTACCCCAAATATCCAGCAGCCAACTAGCAACTGCCTAGCAACCCCTAGCAACCACCCCGGACAGAGAGAGAGGGGGAGAGGGGGAGAGAGCGCGCAAAAGAAACAGAGAGAGATGGGGGAGAGACAAAGACAGAGCGAGAATGACAGAGAGAGAGAGCGAGAGAGAAAGAGACAGACAGACAGGCAGACAGACAGACAGACAGAAAGAGAGATATAGACAGAGAGGGAGAGAGAAAGAGCAGTTTGACAACTTATGACTTTGTCATTTATCGCGCCATTTGGACAAATGACACATCGATGTGTTTGTCTGCTTCTAGGCCATCACTCTGTGACATCCATCTAGCTCTATATCTTCCTCTTCACGTATGAATGATGGGAAAAGACACCGCTCTCTTTTCACAATTTCCATAGGAATTGTCTAGCTTGTTATGTTCTTGTCAATCCCTTATTAAATAAATTGGACAACTATCTCAATAATAGTGCTCATCTCATCTCATCTCATCTCATCTCATCTTCAGCCGCTTTTCCGGGGTCGGGTTGCGGTGGCAGCAAGCTAAGTAGGGCACTCCAGACGTCCCTCTCCTCAGCAACGCCTTCCAGCTCCTCCTGCGGGATCCCAAGGTGTTCCCAGGCCAGATTGGACATGTAGTCCCTCCAGCAAGTTCTGGGTCTACCCCGGGGTCTCCTCCCATTTGGCCGTGCCCGGTAAACCTCCAAAGGAAAGCACCCAGGAGGCATCCTAATCAGATGCCCGAACCATCTCAACTGGCTCCTTTCGATGCGAAGGAGCAGCGGCTCTACTCTAAGCTCCCTCCGGACGTCCGAGCTCCTCACCCTATCTCTAAGGCTGAGCCTAGACACCCTACAGAGGAAATCGTATGATAGTAGAGTAAAAATGATATATTTAAAAAAATAAAATTATTATTTACATAATTATATTCTATTACCATTATTATTGTTACATATGCTATTTAGATATGTCAAATTATGTAGACAAATGTCATGTGTGAAATACATTGATTTGTATAAACATTGTGTGTATGTTCTACTGATATGGCAGTAATGTACTGCCGTTTCTACTGCTATTTGAAATTTATATTACTGAATGCATTACTTGTTACTTAATTGCTGATTAAAAATATATATTGTTTTTATACTATTAAAAACATTTGTAATGAATTCAGTGGTCTGCTTCATGCATACACTGAAAAGCATGGGGAATAGTGGTTACAAACACAATCTAACAATGAAGCTATCTTCCAACTCCTGTGTTTACACTTTACCCAACACTTCAACCCTTTTTACTCCTTATCTACTCCTCACCTGGCCCTCAACCAATGTCAGTAATTTGCGTCGTTATTAGCAGTCAAGATCAGCTGTTCTGAAAATTGGAATAAACCACTGAAAAAACAACTTTTTGGATTTATTTTCTTATTATTCATGAGCCGCTTACGCAGAGTAAAACCCCTTACCTTAAACTGAAAGTTCAACATCTTTCAGTGAATTTCAGGTCATATTCAATTTTTCAAATCAGCTGCTTGAAATTTAAGCTGTGTTTTTGTTTCTTCTTTCATGTATTTATCCTGTTTTTCATTGGAACATGCTGGTTCCAGTCATTAAACCTTCCAGCTTCTTCAGGCAATGCCACTCATCTCCATGCTCAGATAAAAACACATTTACCCTCTCAGCTCTTTGGGTTCCAGTGGTTTTCTTTTGGGAATGCACCTCACCTTCCAATTCTGCCAGTAGGTGATCATGTTTCAGCTTCCAGTTTTTTTTTCTTTTTCAGCAATTTAATGCATTTCATTTTTTTTTTTCAGCGAATGCAGTTAAGATTTCAGCATTTTCCGCTTCTTTAGACGCTGACTTCAGCTTCCAACTCTGCCACTCTAGCCTCCAGGATTTCCAGTAGAGCAATGCAATGCATTTCAGCGTTCTCAGGTAATTTAGCTCACATTTCAGCTTCGTTTTTTCCAGCAATGCTTGGCAAATAATTTCAGCTCTCAGCTAGTCCAGAGTTCTCTCAAAAACTGCACTTTTCTAGTTTAAGACATTAAATTCTACATGTTACATCATGATATGATATGATAATTTAAAGGTTTCATCAATATTCAACTGAAACACTGGTAGATATTCTGGAAACTTGTACCTGTAATTGTACAAATGTACAAAAATAGATAAATATATAAAATTAAAGGGACATTTTTATATCTGTGGTAGACAGGGTAAACTATAAGCCATGTATATTACACCTAATACTCAATTCAATTAAAATGAAGACAAACTGGAAATGCCTCACATTGTCTCTCCACTCTAATAATTCTACTACCCATCTTTCTGTCCCCTGTTTCTCTCCTTCCATTTGTTTTTTTTTCTTTCTTTCTCTGGCTATTTCTTTCTCTATCGGCCCTCTCTGCCTCTCTCCACCCTAACCCAGTCACAAGAGAGTTGTTTTGGCATCTAATTTTAGTAAATTATATGGTTTAAGTTCAACTCCAGCATGGGTTCCCTCACTCTCTTGTCTATGCATGTGTGTGATAGAAAGAGATGGATGTGCATATATGTGTGTGTATTTATACAAGTGTGTTTGTGTGTGTATGTATGTGTACATGTATCGCTTAAGCCAAGTCAAGTCAATTTTATTTGTTTAGCCCAATATCACAAATTACAAATTTGCCTCAAGGGGCTTTACAGCAGCAACACAACATCCCGTCCTTAGACCCTCGCATCGGATGAGGAACAACTCCCTAAAAAAAAAAAACTTTAACAGGGAGAAAAAATAGGAAGAAACCTCAGGGAGAGCAACAGAGGAGGGATCTCTCTCCCAAGACGGACAACGTGCAATGGATGTTGTGTTTATGCAATTTACAAAATACAACATTGAAAGATAATAACAGAATTACGATGGAATTATAAAATTTATGAAGAATATGATGCGCAGGATGCCAAGCAGTGTCCAGACGCCACCGGAACAGCCCAGGACCCAAGCCACATGACCAGCATCACACGTTTTATATTGGTGTAAATATCTATTTGAGTATTAGCGAGCTGTTCAGCGTGAAGTGGTGGGAGAAGACCTTGTTTTTTATTTGTGAATGTGTGTGTGTGTGTGTGTGTGTGTGTGTGTGTGTTCAGCAGGGTCATTGCGGGGGAGAATACATACACCACCAAGAGACGAACGGCAAAAAAAACAGTGCCGGAGTCAAGGGTAACTGTCTGATCCTCAATCCAAATCTTTCTCTCTTTCTTTTGCTCTCTCTGCCTCTCTTGTTTTTTTTCCTCCTCTCTTGTTCTCCGGTGCCCTCGTCAACTCATGACCTTTAATGTTTGCAAGTTTCATTTGAGTAAATTTAAATATTAGAGGTTAAATACATTAACTTCTCTGACGGGGAGCTTCCATGAGGTTGTGATAATGTCAATGCTGCAGGCTCGGCAAAGCGGCCTATAAATGATCTCCCTCCATTCCCCCAAGACGGAGCAGTGGTTATGTCATGTTTCTCAGAAAGCATTCCACATTTCAAGGTCAGAGAACACATTGTCACCAGGGGCTCCTGTTATGCGCTTCTCATCTTCAGTGATACCAGCTCATCCTTGCCTCTGTGCTCACAATAGATATTAATGTCAAGGAGGACTCTCGGAGAATCAAACTTGGTCTTTCTCAGACTTTCTATGAACGCCGCGCTAAGTATAGTTTAGCTTGCAACAGCTTTAGAAGAAACATCATGGCTGGGCACCTAAATGTTTTTGGTGGGGCACCTGTTTCAAAGGGCCCTCGTTCAGGGTTTTATCTGTACATTCCTTACCTACCTTGAAACTGATTTGGATTTAAAGTGTAGAAAAGTTAAATGAAATAAAATTGTACCAAAGAAGGTTGAACCAGTTCATCTGGATACGGCGTTTACTGGCAGATGAGTTCCATCTCTCATCTAAATGAAAACTAATGCCCCTTTTCCACTACATGGAACTCGAATTTTTCATTTTCCATTCCTAGAAAGTACCGGCATTTTGGTAATTATTCCCACTTTTCCAGTACCACCTTTGTCAAAGTTCCAAAACAACTGGAGTGGGTACCAAAATGAATGCTGACCAGCTACACTGAAGGGGAACTGTTACGGTAATGGGAAATGACACTCTGCGAGCCGAGTCGAGTCGAATCGAGCCAGTACCATGTAGTGGAAAAGGGGCATAAGTGACTAATTGAGTGATGAAATGTATCTGTCAATAAATGTTGCATCCAGATGAACTGATTCAACCTTTTTTGATTTTCTTACCTGGATTATTGAGATTGAGCATGCATCAAGAAATAAATGGTAGTCACAATGCAAATCCACATCATGGATTTTTTTTTTCATTTTTGACTTTGAGATACTTTATCGGACCTTGTAAATAAATTACACTCTGCATTCAACCCATCCTACCTGTGTAGCTAGGAGCAGTGGACCAACTCCGGGGACCAACTCCAGTTCATCTTGCCATGCCTCGGTCAAGGGCATAGACAGGAGTATTAACCCTGACATGCATGTCTTTCTGATGGTGGGGGAAAGCGGAGCACCTGGAGAAAACCCACCGCAGACGCGGGGAGAACATGCAAACTCGAAACAGAGGATGACCTGGGATGACCCCCAAGGTTGGACACCCAGGGGTTTGAACCCAGGACCTTCTTGCTGTGTGGCCACAGCGCTAACCAGTGCACCACTGTGCTGCCCTGAGGAGTCAGTATGAGTCCTGTATGGTGCTAATTTAAGGAAAATCAAATGAAGCAGAATTTTTCATTGACCATATTGCTCATATCTTAATGTCTGTTATGGGCAATACAAGATGTGGGCAATACAAGATGTGGAGCATTGGGCAGAAATGCACAGGCAAATTTGAATGGCTGTGAAAAATTGTATCATACAGTATCTCACCTCTTGTTTTTCAATTGTGACATTGATGATGTCACTGCTTGATTGTTAAGGCTAGGCCTAATTTGGATAATGTTATTTATTATGGGTAACTGTTATTGTAAGAACATATCAGTGTTAAGATTTCATTATATTTTTACATAGTGACTGAGTTATGAATGTGCAATCACCATGGTGATTGCACATTCATAAATTAATCACATCCATGGCACGTGATGAGACATGATAGCACCTCTTGATTTAAAAAGCTGTGAAGAGTGATGTGATAATTATCATCTATGGAGCTTCACCTAAGATGAGGGAACACTGGCTACAGCACAATATGTATTTCAGGGGGAGACTGACACCACAGATTTTTGATTTCACATTCGTTTTAAAAAAAAACAGTTTAGTTTGGGAAATATTAAGTGATTTCCTACTGCTTGGTTGATGGGCTCCCTTGCAAGAACAAAGGGATGGGCCATTAAACCACTGCATATTTTCAAAAGCTGCCCACTTCTTCTCATTGAACCATTTGGGTGAAACAAGTATGACAACCTGGGGGAGATGTTTATACCCAGATACCTGATATTACCTGTGGAGACAGTATATCTATGTACATGGAGCTAATAAGTATTTTGGTTTCATTATGGTTGCCAAGAATCTGAGTGTAAATGGTACACTGGCATGTATGTTACAGAGCCAGAGCATGGGCAATACAAGATGTGGGTCTGCAACACTCCCTCGACATCTGGCATGTAGCAAAGAACCTGGCCAAAAAACTACAAGTGGGTGATGATAGTGCGAAATTATGTTACAAAAACTATCAATTTTGGTATACCTTTTAAATTAAAATGTTTTTGTATTGGAAACTTAATATGGATATTTACCCTGCAGCTTCACATTGACAATGCAATGTTTTTTTTTTCCTGCACACACACACACACACACACGCGCACACATTTAAATGTATATATATATACACTACCGTTCAAAAGTTTGGGATCACCCAAACAATTTTGTGTTTTCCATGAAAAGTCACACTTATTCACCACCATATGTTGTGAAATGAATAGAAAATAGAGTCAAGACATTGACAAGGTTAGAAATAATGATTTGTATTTGAAATAAGATTTTTTTTACATCAAACTTTGCTTTCGTCAAAGAATCCTCCATTTGCAGCAATTACAGCATTGCAGACCTTTGGCATTCTAGCTGTTAATTTGTTGAGGTAATCTGGAGAAATTGCACCCCACGCTTCCAGAAGCAGCTCCCACAAGTTGGATTGGTTGGATGGGCACTTCTTGCGTACCATACGGTCAAGCTGCTCCCACAACAGCTCAATGGGGTTCAGATCTGGTGACTGCGCTGGCCACTCCATTACCGATAGAATACCAGCTGCCTGCTTCTGCTCTAAATAGTTCTTGCACAATTTGGAGGTGTGTTTAGGGTCATTGTCCTGTTGTAGGATGAAATTGGCTCCAATCAAGCGCTGTCCACTGGGTATGGCATGGCGTTGCAAAATGGAGTGATAGCCTTCCTTATTCAGAATCCCTTTTACCCTGTACAAATCTCCCACCTTACCAGCACCAAAGCAACCCCAGACCATCACATTACCTCCACCATGCTTAACAGATGGCGTCAGGCATTCTTCCAGCATCTTTTCATTTGTTCTGCGTCTCACAAACGTTCTTCTTTGTGATCCAAACACCTCAAACTTGGATTCATCCGTCCACAACACTTTTTTCCAGTCTTCCTCTGTCCAATGTCTGTGTTCTTTTGCCCATCTTAATCTTTTTCTTTTATTGGTCAGTCTCAGATATGGCTTTTTCTTTGCCACTCTGCCCTGAAGCCCAGAATCCCGCAGCCGCCTCTTCACTGTAGATGTTGACACTGGTGTTTTGCGGGTACTATTTAATGAAGATGCCAGTTGGGGACCTGTGAGGCGTCTGTTTCTCAAACTAGAGACTCTAATGTACTTATCTTCTTGCTCAGTTGTGCAACGCGGCCTCCCACTTCTTTTTCTACTCTGGTTAGAGCCTGTTTGTGCTGTCCTCTGAAGGGAGTAGTACACACCGGTGTAGGAAATCTTCAATTTCTTAGCAATTTCTCGCATGGAATAGCCTTCATTTCTAAGAACAAGAATAGACTGTCGAGTTTCAGATGAAAGTTCTCTTTTTCTGGCCATTTTGAGCGTTTAATTGACCCCACAAATGTGATGCTCCAGAAACTCAATCTGCTCAAAGGAAGGTCAGTTTTGTAGCTTCTGTAACGAGCTAAACTGTTTTCAGATGTGTGAACATGATTGCACAAGGGTTTTCTAATCATCAATTAGCCTTCTGAGCCAATGAGCAAACACATTGTACCATTAGAACACTGGAGTGATAGTTGCTTGAAATGGGCCTCTATACACCTATGTAGATATTGCACCAAAAACCAGACATTTGCAGCTAGAATAGTCATTTACCACATTAGCAATGTATAGAGTGTATTTCTTTAAAGTTAAGACTAGTTTAAAGTTATCTTCATTGAACAGTACAGTGCTTTTCCTTCAAAAATATGGACATTTCAATGTGATCCCAAACTTTTGAACGGTAGTGTACATATATACATACACATATATACACATATATATACACACACACACATACACTCACTGGCCACTTTATTAGGTACACCTTGCTAGTACCGGGTTGGACCCCCTTTTGCCTTCAGAACTGCCTTAATCCTTCGTGGCATAGATTCAACAAGGTACTGGAAACATTCCTCAGAGAGTTTGGTCCATATTGACATGGTAGCATCACGCAGTTGCTGCAGATTTGTCGGCTGCACATCCATGATGCAAATCTCCCGGTCCACCACATCCCAAACGTGCTCTATTGGATTGAGATCTGGTGACTGTGGAGGCCATTTGAGTACAGTGAACTCATTGTCATGTTCAAGAAACCAGTCTGAGATGATTCGAGCTTTATGACATGGCGCGTTATCCTGCTGGAAGTAGCCATCAGAAGACGGGAACACTGTGGTCATAAAGGGATGGACATGGTCAGCAACAATACTCAGGTAGGCTGTGGCGTTGACACGATGCTCAATTGGTACTAAGGGGCCCAAAGTGTGCCAAGAAAATATCCCCCACACCATTACACCACCACCACCAGCCTGAACCGTTGATACAAGGCAGGATGGATCAATGCTTTCATGTTGTTGACGCCAAATTCTGACCCTACCATCCGAATGTCACAGCAGAAATCGAGACTCATCAGACCAGGCAACGTTTTTCCAATCTTCTATTGTCCAATTTTGGTGAGCCTGTGCGAATTGTAGCCTCAGTTTCCTGTTCTTAGCTGACAGGAGTGGCACCCGGTGTGGTCTTCTGCTGCTGTAGCCCATCTGCCTCAAGGTTCGACGTGTTGTGCATTCAGAGATGCTCTTCTGCATACCTCAGTTGTAATGAGTGGTTATTTGAGTTACTGTTGCCTTTCTATCAGCTCGAACCAGTCTGGCCATTCTCCTCTGACCTCTGGCATCAACAAGGCATTTTTGCCCACAGAACTGCCACTCACTGGATATTTTCTCTTTTTCGGGCCATTCTCTGTAAACCCTAGAGATGGTTGTGCGTGAAAATCCCAGTAGATCAGCAGTTCCTGAAATACTCAGACCAGCCCGTCTGGCACCAACAACCATGCCACGTTCAAAGTCACTTAAATCACCTTTGTTCCCCATTCTGATGCTTGGTTTGAACTGCAGCAGATCGTCTTGACCATGTCTACATGCCTAAATGCATTGGATTGCTGCCATGTGATTGGCTGATTAGAAATTTGCGTTAATGAGCAGTTGGACAAGTGTGCCTAATAAGTGGCCAGTGAGTGTATATATATGTATATATATATATATATATATATATATATATATATATATATATATATATATACACACACACATATATATATATATATATACACACATGTTACGGGTCTAGATAGATCGATGCCATCGGCTATCCACTAGTTTACCTTAGATACACATGACCCGCGCTCAGGAACATGTTACATCACTTTGAATATACTTGGCTGCACTGAGCAACTCGTGTGTGTGTCATTCTTTATAAGATAGCCTACTGAAACATGGTGCCAGAAGTCGGAGAACTTATTTCTTATTTTACTAGCTCGCATGTTTAAGTTTGTAGGCCTGAGTAGGTCACATGTCGGAGGATTCCGATTCAGAGCAAAGTACTTCTGCTGAAGACGTTGTCACAGAGGAGCTAACGCTAGCATTACCGGCGCCGATAGCATCACATACAATGGCAGCTAACGTGAATATTCCACCACCGTCCTCGATGAGCTTCACAGGCGATTGGAGTGTCAATTGGGACATTTTTCGGGCCGAATATGAAGACTACGTCCTCGTCACGGGCATACTTGGCAAGGACAAGAAAATACAAGCGGCTACTCTAAGAAGTGTGATGGGAAGTGAATGCAGGCATATTTACCGCCACAATCTGAACCTCTCAGAAGATGATCAAAGGGATCCTGACGCCATACTGAGAGAGTTGGGGAAATATTTCAAGCCAGCAAAAAACACAATATACGAGAGGTACATTTTCGGGAGTTGCAAGCAGGAGGAAGGAGAATCGTTTGATACCTTTGTGACGAGACTGAGAGAGAGGCAGCAACCTGTGAGTATGGACAGTTGAAAGATGAAATGATCCGTGATAAGATAGTCCTGGGAGTTGCAAGCGAGGCCGTTAGGCGCAGGCTGTTGAGAGAGAAGGATTTGAACATGGTCACATCTATTGACATGTGTCGCGCAGCAGAGCAAACTGACATCCGTATGAGAGCAATGGAGTTTGCAACAACACCGCAGCCGGAGGCAGTGCATGCCGTTGCTAGGCAACCCAGACAAAACCAATGGAAACAGAGCAATCCACCCAGAACAGCAGGAGATGCAGGCAATTGCAAATATTGTGGCAGCTCGCATTCAAGGGGCAGAGAGCATTGCCCGGCCTTCGGGAAACAATGTAGGTCATGTGGGACACTTAATCACTTTTCTAAAGTGTGCTTAAAGAGCAAAAAGGGGCATGCTGAGGGCAAGGTAAAGTGTGTGGAATACACAGAAGAACCCCCAGAGCATAGTAATGATGCAGATGATCTGTACATGTTTGAGTCAATCGGCGCAGTGCACACCAAAGGAAAGAAGTGGTTTGTGACTCTGAAACTCCACGACAAGCCACAACAATGTCAGCTGGACTCTGGAGCCACCTGCAATGTAATTGGGCTTTCAAGACAAGAAAAGGCTGGCCCCAAACACACCTCTCCGCCCGAGTGACACCAGACTGAAGCTGTATTCGGGGGAAACACTGAGCTCTATGGGCACCTTTGAGACTGACTGTACTGTGAGAGGCCAAACACACAAGCTCTCATTCGAAATAGTGAGGACCAGCCAACATCCTCTTCTGTCAGGCTCCACCTGTGAACGCTTAGGGCTCATGCATTTCACAATTCCAGAGGATGTGCTCAAAATGGAACACACACAACCAGGAGCCCTAACTAAATAACAGCTTATCAACAGATACAGTGACGTGTTCAACTCCCCTGTGGAATCCGTGCCTGGGGAGGTCCATTTTGACCTTGATCCTAGTGTTGCTGCAGTACAGAGTGCCCCTCGCAATGTCCCAATCGCAATGAAAGCAGCGGTCAAAGCCCAGCTGGACAAGTACGAGGCTGACGGCCACCTTGCGCCTGTCACAGATCCTACAGATTGGATCAGCAACATGGTGATTGTTAAAAAACCGGAGAAGCTGAGAATATGCATTGACCCTAAACCATTGAACAAAGCCCTAAAGCGCTCTCACTACATCATGCCTACCTTGGAGGACATTTTGTATAAATTGCCCAAGGCCAGAGTCTTCACGTTAGTGGACGCTCGGGATGCATTCCTGCAATGCAAACTGGACTATGAGAGTAGCCTCATGACCACGTTCTGGACCCCCTGGGGGAGGAAGCGGTGGCTCAAGCTACCATTTGGAGTATCGGTGGCGCCCGAGGTATATCAGCGCAAGCAGCACGAGCTCCTCGCCGGTCTGAAGGGCGTTGAGCCCATTGCAGATGATATCCTGGTCGTCGGCTGCGGGGACACAGACAAGGAGGCTGGGGACGACCACGACGTCAAGCTTGCGGCGTTGATGGAACGCTGCCGCGAGGTCAAGCTTCGCCTCGGCCTGAAGAAGTTGCAGTTCAAGGTGGCTGAGGTGCAGTTTCATGGCCACATTCTCTCATCTGCTGGACTGAAGCCCGATCCAGAGAAGGTGAGAGCCATTATTGACATGCCGAACCCAACAGATGCCAAGGGCGTGCAGCGTCTCATTGGCTTCGCTAACTATTTAGCCAAGTTCATGCCTCATCTATCTACTGTCTGCGAGCCGTTGCGACGCCTGTTGGACAAGGACACACCCTGGCACTGGCTGCCTAAGCACGAGGCGGCGGTTCATGAGCTTAAGGCGCTGGCGACAGCCATGCCCGTCCTGCGCTACTATGATGTAACTAAGCCAATCGCAATCCAGAGCGACGCCAGCCAGAGCGGTCTCGGTTGTTGTCTCATGCAGGAAGGTCAGCCCATCGCATTTGCCTCGAGGGCTCTTACCCCCACCGAAAAAAACTATGCACAAATTGAGAAGGAGTGTCTCAGTATCGTCTTCGCCTGCCAGAGGTTTCACCATTACCTATATGGCCGCGACCCAATCACAGCAGAGACGGACCATAAGCCTCTGATCTCTATTTTCAGCAAGCCACTTCTCAATGCGCCCAAGAGACTCCAGAGCATGCTCATGACTCTGCAGAACTACGACCTGAGGGTAATCTACAAACCAGGCCCAGAGATGTTCATAAGCGACACGCTCAGCAGAGCTACGGCTGGATGCTCCGGCAGAGGGACTGCATATCAGCGACACGCTATCTGCTCTCTGCAACAAGAGCAGGAAGACATACAGCACGTGAACCAGGCAGAGTACCTGAATGTGACTAACCAGCGGCTGGAACAGATCAGACGACACACCGACAGAGATGAATGCTTACAGGCACTGAAGAACACTGTTCTCGTGGGCTGGCCAGATGTAAAGGAGGAAGCGCCCCTCATCGCTAGGGAGTACTGGCCCTTCAGGGATGAAATCAGTGTGCAGAACGGAGTTCTGTTCCGGGGGCAAAAAGTCATCATCCCAAAGTCACTCCGCCCAGAAATGTTGACGCGCATACATTCAAGTCACATAGGGGGTGATGCATGCTACCGATACGCTCAAGAGACATTGTACTGGCCCAACATGCAGTCAGAGATAAAGGACTTTGTAAGCAGCTGCTCGACCTGCAATGTGTACGCCCCCAATCAGCAAAAGGAGACCATGCTCTCTCACGAAGTACCAACCAGGCCATGGCAGGTCTTGAGCATGGACCTATTCAGCTTCAGACAGAAAGACTATCTCCTAATAGTCGACCACTATTCCGATTTTTGGGAGATTGAGCTTCTACCCGACATGTCTGCAGAGACAGTCATCAAGCGATGTAAGGCACAGTTCGCCCGACATGGTCAGCCAGAGAAGGTTATTACAGACAACGGCCCTCAGTTCACAGCTCAGTTCACACGGTTCGCTTCTGAGTGGGAATTTGAGCACGTGACCTCCTCTCCCAGACACCCGAAAGCGAATGGCAAGGCCGAGTCGGCCGTGAAGATTGTAAAAAATCTTCTGCGTAAGGCCGCGCATGATGGTGAAGACCCCTGGAAAGCCGTGCTTCACTGGAGGAATACACCTACGGAAAACATGGGCAGCAGCCCAGCACAACGCCTCATGTCCCGCCGGTTGAAGACGTCCATCCCGGCGGCAAGCAAGCTCCTGGAACCAGCTGTTGTCGTGGGCGTCACTGAAAAGCTGCGCCACAGGAAGCAACTCGCCAAATTCTTCTATGACAGATCTGCCCGTGAATTGCCGGCACTTGAAATTGGGGAAGTCGTACGGATGAAGCCCCTGCCAGGTGATAACACTGGCCGCTGGAGAGTCGGAACTTGTCTCCGCAGGGTTGCGCCGAGGTCTTATCTTGTGGACATTGATGGCTCCCTGTACCGTCGTAACAGGATCGATCTCAGAGTGGCTGAGCCAGCTGCACGAGCCGCGCACGATCCTGTTGAACCTGCTGCGGCACACACACCGGACGGGGATCCAGCTACAGAAACTGTCATTGAGACCCCTCAGGCTGTGTTCGAGCCGAGCCCCATCAGGTCCATGCCCAAGGCGCCATCTACTCCTGTTGGCGCTCCGCGTTCGGATGGACACACTTACACAAGGGTTGGACGGCTGTCTAAACCTCCACTGAAACTCACTATGTAATCTGAATAATGTTGATGGTTGCTATGTGGGAGAGAGGGGGAAAAGAGGAGAAATGTTATCATACGCTACTGTGGTTATTACACTGGTATGGGATATGAAGAGATTTACTGCTGTTGCACTGTTATTGGTTGTTCGTATATGAAAGTAATTTTATTTTGCACTAACTTCATGTGTATGTGTTTATACTTGGAAAAGGAGGATGTTACGGGTCTAGATAGATCGATGCCATCGGCTATCCACTAGTTTACCTTAGATACACATGACCCGCGCTCAGGAACATGTTACATCACTTTGAATATACTTGGCTGCACTGAGCAACTCGTGTGTGTGTCATTCTTTATAAGATAGCCTACTGAAACAACACACACACACACACACACACACATATATGTATATATATATATATGCAGAAAAAACATTGCATATGTATGCAGAAAAAAACATTGCACACACACACACATATTTATGTGTGTGTGTGTGTGTATGTGTGTGTGTTGTGTTGTTGTTTGATGGCGCCCTTGCTCATTGTATTACAGTCCATTCGGAATGGACGTCACCACATTCTCAGTGTGTGACAGTGTGTGTTGTAAGAGTCGGTAGTAGAGAGCTAAGACCTGCTGTATTTGCCTAAATAAATATGCCTAACGTTAAAAGCTAAAGAGAAAACCGGGTCAAGCTTTGCTTATCCTCCATACACAACAAGCAGATTGCGCACCCCAGCTCAACAGGTTATGGGCCCAGGCAGTTGGACACAAGCTAGCATTCCGGAAGAAGTTTGACGCGAGGTATTACATGGAACTTCTACAGGCTATGTGGACCAGCTTGGAGATAAGTGAGCGTTTATATCACAGAGTAACTTAATCTGTGTTTATATTCTCGGAAGAAGTTTTACGTGACGTATAATGCATTAGCCAATGAAGCTAACAAGCTAGCTTAGCAAAGAAAAAGTATAGCAAGCTAGTAGGCCACGGTAAAATTAGCGCGTTAGCAAAATGGCAAGCAGACAACAGCAGTATTGGCACCACAGCTTTTGTTCGACGGATCCGAAGATAAGTATGGCCTTTGGGAAACAAGATTCATAGGCTGCTTACATACTCTGAAGCTAAAAGAGACTATTTTACGTGAGCCCACCGGCGCCAGCGAAGATCAGTTAGCTGAAGATAGGAGGAAGAATGCTGATTGCTATGCTGAGCTAATAACACTGATAGATGATAAAAGCCTATCGCTGATAAGACGTGAAGCCGCTGATGATGGCAGGAAGGCTCTGAGAATACTGAAAGAACATTATTCCGGAAAAAGCAAGCCGCGAATAATACATTTATACACATCGTTGACCAAGCTACGCATGGCAAATAACGAGAGTGTTACCGACCACATAATAAGAGCGGAGAACTTCATTATGGCTCTGAGAGATGCAGGCGAGACTACGAGTGATGGACTGACCGTAGCCATGATACTAGGCAGGCTACCAAACTACTTTAAGCCGCTAGCCATCCACATAACACAAAATGAAGATAACGTTACGTTCACAGACTTTAAGAGAAGACCACGGGTCTATGAAGAGGCGGATAAAATGAACACGGCAAGATCTAAGGATAATGTGATGAAGACGTGCAAGGCCGAGACCCCACCAAGACGCCCGCTAGCAGCAGAAAAGATGAAGATGCCTACGTGATGTGTTACAAGTGTGGAATAAAAGGGCACAAGGCAAGAAAATGTTTTCGAAAAGTGTGGTGCACTTACTGCAAAAATAATACACACCAAGAATCCCTGTGCAAGAAAAAGGGGGAACAAGATGGTGTCAGAAAAGTCACGGAGGAACAAAATACCGACCAAGACCATCTCTTCAAGGCCAAGCACACAAAGAACGAGAGCCCACCAGACAACGTGAAGATGAAAGGTATCATGGTGGATGCAGGAGCAACATCCCACATCGTGAATGACATCGGAAAGTTTAAAAGCTTCCGACAACTCATTACAGCCTGATACCCACTCAGTGGAGTTAGCCGATGGCACCAAGTGCAGTGGAATAGCACAACGAAGAGGAACGGTGATGATATGTCTACTAGACAGCGCCAGATGAACGCACAGAGCACAGTTACAGGATACACTGTACATGCGTTCATACCCACATGACATTTTTTTGGTGGCAAGAGCAACAAATGGAGGGGCGACAATCACTTTCAAGAAAGGGGACAGTCGCATGGTTACCAAGGACGGTAGCAGGTTTGATATCCACGAGAGTGGACATTTGTATTACTTGCCAACTGTTCAGGAGAATGTTGACCAATGTAAAGGGTGTCACAACATGCAAACTTGGCATGAGACCAGATCAGTTATGTGAAGTGTGTACACAGGGCAAATTCACCCAGATGAGAAATAGGGAGCCGGACAGAAAGGCTAAGAAACCCTTAGAACTAGTCCACACTGACTTATGCATGTGTAGTTCGCCGTCAAGATGTAGCCGTTTGTTCTACTTACAATAACCCAAGGCTGATACATGATTGTCTTCTGGCCTTGCAGTTGGGTGGGCAGAATGTCAGATCGCACAACACAAAACTCACTTGTTAAATATTTGTACTTCAAGTCCTGCTGCAGAGTTTAAAGTTTACCAAAAACAAATTCCACTGGCCTTGGTTGTGTGGCTAATAAAACAATCAATCTATCTATCTATCTATCTATCTATCTATCTATCTATCTATCTATCTATCTATCTATCTATCTATCTATCTATCTATCTATCTATCTATCTATCTATCTATCTATCTATCTATCTATCTATCTATCTATCTATCTATCTATCTATCTATCTATCTATTTGGGCACATGTCACATGTCCTATTATACTTTTTGTGCACGTTATCCTAACGATATAAATCTGGTAATTTTCAATCACTTCATTCACTCATGTTCAAAATCAAATTGTTGCCTCCCTACTTCTCTGTTATATGTTATCTATCTTTGTATTCCTACATTTTTAAACAACTGTTGTTGAGTTGATGCACATACTAACTTTTCTATTCTATTTTATCTCTCAGGAATAAACAGTAGTACAAAAATAAGTCTAATAGATGGAGTGTCTCCACCATTAAGGTCCCAAAAGACTACAGGTACATCCCACTACAAAGCTGCCTAATGGACATAAATAGCTGGACGTCCCAAAATTTCTTAAAATTTAATTCTGACAAGACAGCTGTTCTCATGATTGGCCCTGAGAATGTCTCAAAACAAATACAACGACTTCTTGCATCCCTCACTCACAACATAAAGTCGGCTACAAAAAATCTGTGTGTTATCCTCGATTGTAACTTGAGCCTGGAGCAACATATAAAAAAAATGGTCGGATATCTCCTAAATTAGATCAGTTCGGTCATTCAATAACTCAGAGAAAATTATACATGCTCTTATGTCCTCCCGCCTGGATTACTGCAATGTCTTGTTTACTTGCCTCAACAATCGAGCTATGGAGCAGCTCAGAATTGTTCAAAATTCAGCAGCTATAATATTAACTATAACAAAGTCAAGTCAAGTCACGTCAATTTTATTTGTATAGCCCAATATCACAAATTACAAATTTGCCTCAAGGGGCTTTACAGCAACACAACATCCTGTCCTTAGACCCTCACATCAGCAACAATACAATTTTCACACATCACATCAATCCTGGATTCCCTTCACTGGCTTCAAGTCTCTTTTAGAATCCGTTTTAAAGTGTTTTTAATCACATACAAGGCTCTGGCAGGGAGACACCCTGGACAGGCCACTAGGCCATCACAGGGCTGACTGCTGGGATAGGCTCCAGCATCCCCGTGACCCTGACATCAGGATAAGTGGTTTGGATAATGGATGGATGGATGGACAAGGCTCTGAACGATCTGGCACCGGAATATATAACTGAGTTCCTTACACCTTACTGTCCGAACAGGCCCCTCAGGTGTGCCAGTCTGGATCTTTTAACTATTCCAGAGTCCAGGTTAAAAACAAAAGGTGATCGAGCCTTTGCAGTACTGGCTCCATGGCTCAATAACAGCCTTCCACAGAGCATCAGGTCAGCTGCCTCTGTTGCTGCTTTCTAATCTCATTTTAAAACTCACTATTACAGAATGGCTTTCCCCAATATCTGATTGTCTATATTGTCCTTGGTTCAGGAGCTGTTGGTTTTATCTCTTATTGAAAGTTTTTTTTTCTTGTGTGTGTGTGTGTTTGTATGTATACTGTATGCACGTGTATATTATGTGCCAACTAAAGAGGCCTACTCCATGGTTTAACGCCGAGACACATGCTCGTAAGCGGGCCTGTACAAGACTTGAACGTAAACAGAGAAAATCAAAATTGGAAAATGTTTACCTAACTTGACATGAGTGTTTATTGAAATACAAGCATGCTTTATCTGCTGCAAAAGTATTATATTCTCTCATACATAATCCCAGATTTTGTTTTGACACTAGCTAAATTTACTAAAAATCAGCTGTAATGAATGAAAGATGTTATTATTTTGAAGGTCCTGTCACTTGTTTAACTTGACCTACTCACGGGTGTACGTGCAGTGCGTGTGACGTATACAGGAAGTTAGACGCTCATGTTATGAAGGTTGTGTGTTGAACGAACGCCAGTAAAAGCTACACAGTTACGAACCTACGAAGTCGGCTCATTCTTGAATTAATCTTATGTCAGTAAGATCAGGCGTCTACGGACATTACATGGTGTCAGAATAGTCTGTGTATCTGAACACGAGCGGTCATGCCGAAGTTTAATCCACCGAGTGAATTCAAGTTTGACTGCCCCGTTGAATGGCCGGAGTGGAAACAACGATTTTCGCGCTTCAAAGCTGGATAAAGACGACGGGGAGATTCAAGTGAATTCGCTGATTTATGCAATGGGAAGCGAGGCTGAAAAGATATTCAGCTCGTTTGACTTCGCGGCGGAGGATAATAAAGTGGACTATGATATCGTACTGAAAAAGTTCGACGACTACTTTATTCCCCGCCGTAACATCATACATGAGAGGGCGCGCTTCTATCAACGTAGCCAGCAGCCAGGAGAAACAGCGGAGATGTACATGCAGACATTGTATGAGCTGTCTGAACACTGTGAGTTTGGGGACAAGAGGGATGAACATATCAGAGACCGTCTGGTAGTGGGCATAAAAGACAAAGTGCTCTCCCGTCAGTTCCAGCTCACAGCGGACCTTACTCTGGTGAAAGTCATTGAACAAGTGCGCCAGGCGGAGCCAATAACAAAGCAGCTCAGCCTCCAAGCTAACCAACCAGTGGCCCAGCTGGCTAACGTCAATGTTGTCCGACGGCGGGACGGACACCAAAAGAAAAAGGGCGGACAGCGTCATGGTGGCAGCAGTCCTGCAACCAACAAAGTAGATGAATGCGGGAGGTGCGGCAAGACGCAGCACACCGATGAGCGGAAGTGTCCTGCAATGAACAGTAAGTGCAACAAGTGTCATAAAAAGGGACATTGGGAGCGTGTATGTCACTCTAAAGCGGTGAGAGAAGTCACTGAAGAGGTTAAACAGCTGTACTTTCTGGGAGAAGTTGGCAAAGAGAGCAGTCAGGAAGATTGGACTGTTAGTTTAACAATAAGTGATGTACCAATAACCTTTAAAATTGACACGGGGGCTGACGCTACTGTTATCAACCAAGGGACATTTAAAAAGCTGAAGCCAAACATAAAACTGGGACCTCCTGACACATGCTTCATAAGCCCAGGTGGAAACATCAGCTGCATAGGACAGTTTCAAGCCACAACCAACTACAAGGAGAAACAATACTCCTTTCCAGTGTATGTGATCAAGGGGAGAGGCAGCTGTCTGCTGAGTCGTCCAGAAGCAGTGGAGATGGGTCTAGTGAAGAGGATGGATGAGGTCAGTGGAGTTTTCGGTTCAAGTGGACTGCTGAAAACAGACCCAGTGAAAATAGCTCTGGTGGAGGGTGCCCAGCCATATGCGGTGCATACAGCCAGACGGATACCACTGCCACTTGTACCACTGGTTAAGAAAGAACTGCAGCACATGGCAAATGAGGGCATTATTGAAAAAGTGACTCAGCCCACAGAATGGTGCGCCGCTATGGTGCCGGTGCTGAAACCGAACAAGAAAGAGGTTCGCTGCTGCGCTGACCTCAGGAGGCTGAATCGAGCGGTGAAACGTGAGAAATACGTGCTGCCCACTATGGAGGAAATAATGCCAAGGCTCGCAGGGTCAAAGTTCTTCACAACGTTGGATGCAGCAAGTGGGTTTTACCAGATCCCCTTGCATGAAGACAGCAGGGGGCTCACCACTTTCATCACCCCATTTGGGAGGTATGCTTTCTGCCGCCTTCCATTTGGTATAACGAGTGCTCCAGAGATTTTCCAGAGAAAGATGGCGAAAACTCTGACCGGGCTAGAGGGCACAGAGGTGTACATGGATGACATCCTTATACATGGAGAGACTGAGGAAATCCATGACCAGTGCCTAGCAGAGGCACTGGGGGTAATTGAAACAGCAGGTCTCAAACTGAACCAAGCGAAATGCAAGTTCAAACAGAAACAAGTCCGCTTCCTTGGTCACGTCATCGACGAGGCAGGCATCAGACCTGACCCGGACAAAGTGGCCGGAATAGAGAACTTTCCTCAGCCCCAGAATGTGACGGAACTCAAGAGGTTCCTCGGGATGGTGAACTATTTGGCAAAATACGTCCCAGAGCTGTCCACTGTAGGTCAGCCGCTTTATGGACTGCTTAAAGCAACGACAGGGTGGCTGTGGGGACCTGCACAGAACACAGCATTCCAAGACCTTAAAGCAGCACTCACCACCGCCCCGGTACTCACCTTTTATGACGTCACTAAGGCTACGGTGGTGTCAGCAGATGCCAGCAGCTACGGGCTGGGGGGCGTTCTGCTCCAGCAGCATGGGGAACACTGGAAGCCCGTGGCCTACTGCTCTCGACGGCTGAGTGACGCAGAGACAAGGTACGCACAGATCCAGAAAGAGTGCTTAGCCAGCGTCTGGGCATGTGAAAGGTTCGAGAAGTACTTGTTTGGGCTTGACAATTTCAGACTTGTCACCAATCATAAACCACTAGTGCCTCTCATGAACAGCAAAGACTTGGATAATGTGCCCATTAGGTGCCAGAGACTGTTAATGAGGCTGATGCGTTTCAATGCAGTGGCTGAATACGCACCAGGCAAAACGTTAGTTGTGGCCGACGCACTCTCCAGAGGCCCAGAGCAGCGCTACGGAGATGGTGCTTCTCATGATGATGTTGCGGCGCACATTGATGCCATAGTGTGCCAGGTGCCTGCCACACCTCAAAGGATGCAGGAGATAAAACAGAGCACGGATGGGGATCTGCAGCTCCAGACAGTGTTGGGCTTCATCAGACACGGCTGGCCTTAGTATGTCGATAAAGTGCCGGAGACAGTCAGAGACTTTTATCAGGTGAGAGGGGAGTTATCTGAGGTAGATGGTTTAGTCATCAGAGGCAGTCGTATCGTCATTCCCACAGAGATGAGGGAGGTGATCTTATAGAGAATACACGACGGGCACCAGGGGATAGTTAAGTGCAGAGAGAGAGCTAGCCAGTCAGTGTGGTGGCCCAAAATGACGGAGCACATTACAACAAAGATACAGCAATGTCAATTCTGCAGAGAACACAAAAACACACAGAGAAAAGAGCCTTTAATGTCAAGTGAGCTCCCATCCAGACCATGGCAGAAAGTTGGCATAGACCTGTGTGAGTACAAAAAGCAAAACTACTTGATAGTGTCTGACTATTATTCCAGGTTTTTGGAGATCCTAAATCTACCAACAACTACTAGCAGTCAGGTTGTAGCTAGGCTGAAGGCTACATTTGCACGTTTTGGTATCCCTGAAATTGTAGTTAGCGACAATGGGCCACAGCTAGTTTCAGAAGAGATGAGGAGGTTCAGTGAGGATTATGATTTCATCCATGTGACTTCAAGCCCACACTACCCCCAGAGTAATGGACAGGCAGAGAGGGCTGTTCAGATAGCCAAAAGCATATTATGACAGGAAGACCCTCTCCTCGCCCTGTTGACATACAGAGCTATACCCTCTTCTTCCACTGGAGCCAGTCCAGCGGAATTGCTCATGGGTCGGAGAATCAGAACCACCTTACCCACATTGCAGCATAAACTGAAACCGGCCTGGCCTAAAGAGGAACTGATCAAAACCGCTGACGCCGCAGCCAAATCGAGGCAGGCTTTCTACTACAACTGCAGGAACGGCGTGTGGACACTGCGCCCACTGAACTTGGGTGACGCAGTACTCACCAAACTTGATGGACAGAAAACATGGACAATGCCAGCAGTTGTTCACAGTCAGAGCTCCACTCCCAGATCCTACATAGTGGAGACAGCTCAAGGTGAACATAACAGAAGGAACAGGCGCCACCTGTTGGCCACACCCAAAACACTCACCTTTGTCAGCAGGGATCCTGACCATGTCACTCCAGGGGAGAGTGGAAACACGGATGAGTCCCGAGCAGCAGAAATGCCAACTTCCACACCACATGTTACTCGCTCTGGCAGGGTGAGCAAGCCAGTAATCCGGCTGGATTTGTGAGGCGTATGGACTTGTGTACTGTGGGAGATTTTTTAATTTTTTTTGTGAAAAGGGGGGTGATATACAGGTTGGAATTAAAATATAAATATTTCAGTTGAGTTATGGACTCTTTAAAGCTTACACCCCTGGCCTGTCAGTAAAATGTTGGACACTGTAAAAGATGTTTGATGTCTCTGTTCTTTCTGTTTTGCAGTTGCTGAAAGAAAGAAAATGGTATTATTTTATTTGTCAAATAAAGCGACGGTTAAAGTCAGGAGTTGCTAAACTGGAGTTAAAATTGTTGGCAGTAAATGTTCAGAGAAATGTTTAGAAAATCATCTTAGAGGGGGAGATGTAATGCATGAAAGATGTTATTATTTTGAAGGTCCTGTCACTTGTTTAACTTGACCTACTCACGCGTGTACGTGCAGTGCGTGTGACGTATACAGGAAGTTCGACGCTCATGTTATGAAAGTTGTATGTTGAACGAACGCTAGTAAAAGCTACAGAGTTAGGAACCTACGAAGTCAGCTCATTCTTGAATTATTCTTATGTCAGTAAGATAAGGCGTCTACGGACATTACATCAGCCATCTATCAGCTGCTGACCAATTACAGCCCATGAGGTTTTAGACTTTTTCTGCATTAAGGTTGATGAGAAATAAAAAAAAAATTAGCTCTTCGACTCCAGTTACTCCTGCAGATCCTGTTTTACTAAATTCATATTTATACAATGAGTCACTGATAGTCCCTGTCATTATAGCTTTTGAGACTATCGCTCTTGAAACTTTGCCTAAACTCTTGTCAGCTTCTAAACCAACTGCTTGCCTACTTGACCATTTACCAGCAACACTTTCTCAAGACCTCTGGCCTTTCCTGGGACCTGCAATGCTAGACATTATTGATTTGTCACTTACTACTGGCACTGTTCCCAACAGTTTTAAGACAACTGTGGTCAAACCTCTACTTAAGAAACCGCACCTCGATCCAGGGTCTATTAATAACTATTGACTGGTCTGTAATCTTCAATTTTTTTGTAAAGTACTGGAGAGAGTTGTGTATCAACCACTTTTGACCCATATGGAAGAAAACTATCTATATGAACCTTTTCAATCAGCTTTCATGGCCTGCCACTCCACTGAAACCGCTCTTACCAGAGTGGTGAGCAATCTTCTACAAGCTATGGGCTTTGATTTCACCTCTGTGTTTCTACTACTGGACCTCAGAGCAGCCTTTGACACCATTAATCACTGCAAATGTGTAATTTGTGATAATGGGCTATACAAATAAAATTGACTTGATTTGACTTGATATCACTAACTAACCTAACATAAGTGTCTATGTAGTTATCTTATTTTCACCGTTGAGACTGATGGCCCAAGTTAAACTAGATGCTGAAGCTACAACTATCTATGCCTACCACCCAGAAAATGCATGTGCATTTTATGTTTGTTCAGTGGTTTTCGTGCTTATCTAGCAACTGGTGACCAGAGTTATCGTTAGCTAGCTAGCTAACAGTCTTGTGGGTGAAATGGCTTCTTTTCTCAGATACTTATGGAAAACACTACCATAGTTGTAACCTCGTCACTCTGTCAAAAACCTTGACAACTTCTACTACCATAGTTGCAGAAAACTAGTCTCATTGGATTTCATTTACAATGTGTTAAATATGAGTAGATAATCTTACCTAACATTCTTATGGATTCCTATGGAAAACACTACCATAGTTGTAACCTCGTCACTCTGAAAACCTTGAGTAGGTTGAGTAGGTAACATTAGCTAACATAGTCATGTATGATGTAGTGTGCGTAATGTTAGCCCACAGAGGGTGCATTACTGTCAGCCAAGCTTCATGCCAGATGGCTAGCCATCCATGTCAATCTTTGATAAAAAAAAATGTATATATATATATATATATATAGACTTTATGACATTGACAACGGGACATATAAATAATAGAAACCATTAAATCTGGGAAATTTTGCAATGCTACATTTAAAAGCATATCAGTTAAAATGAGGGACATAAATATCAACTTACCTCCATGTAGCTCAATACACAATCTCCAGTCGAGTGTTTACAGTGGGAGCGAAGGAATGGACCTATCGCTCAGTCCCGTCCCCCTTAGTTACTGTTGCTAACTCGGATAAGTTACTCGGGCTGACTTGAGAGTTACAATGGCAGCTATTGGTGTCAAAACTATATCCCAAGAGGCTATACATAACTTTTGGAGACAGAAGGACCTGATTTTGTCTAGAAACCATCAAAAAGGACTTCCTTATGCTATGGAGGGATATGTACAAAATTTAAAACTAGATATGGTGGGTGACAAGCTTAAATTAAAGGCGAGAGTTTACAGATCACAATGCAAGAGGGAAAAGCCTCATCTCACAGTCATCACGATTGCAGATAGCATCATCCAGGAAAAGCATTGTTCGTGCACCACAGGCTAAGATAAATTAGTTTACCTTTCTTGTTTTGTTTTGGGAAATGGGATAAAATATACCCCATTGCCTATCCTGTCAGGATACCTTGTATCAGTGTTGCATGTACCCCATGTGCATCGTTTGACCATTGTTGTTCAACTTCTATCCATAAAACATCACAAAAACCACGACTTCTGATGCAACTCTGATGCTACTTAATGGAGTGGAGTCTTTAGCTCCAGATGTCCGAGTGAGCTCCCGCGTGAATTTGATACTACACTGCCATTGGCTCGTCTGCGTTCGAGGGTCGGGACTGAGTGATAGGTCCATTAGTGGGTGTAGCAATGCTGTGGATTCAAGTCCATCCATCCATCCATTATCTTGACCAGTTATCCTGCTCTCAGGGACGCGGGGATGCTGGAGCCTACTCCAGCAGTCATTGGGCAGCAGGCGGGGAGACACTCTGGACAGGCCGTCAGACCATCACAGGGCCGACACGCGCACACACACACACACACACACACACACACACACACACACACACACACACACACACACACACATTCCTAGGGACAATTTAGAACGGGCAATTCACCTGACTTACTTGTCTTTGGACTTTGGGAGGAAACCAGAACCCCCAGAGGAAATCCACGCAGACACAGGGAGAACATGCAAACTCCATATAGAGGATGACCCGGGATGACCCACCAAGGTTGGACAACCCCAGGGCTTGAACCCAGGACCTTCTTGCTGTTCGGTGACCGTGCTAACCACTGCGCCACCGTGCTGCCTGGATTCAAGTCAAACCCACCAATACAAACTCTTTTCACATACATCAGCATATACCCTGCTCATTACATCCAATTCAATTTGCAAGCAAAACTTTTTGACTCTCAACTGAGGAGGACTGATTCACAATCAACACTTTTCACTTTTGAGGAAAACTTTTTGACTCGCAACCAAGGAAACTGATTCACAATCAAAACTTTTTGTGTCGTAAAAAGGAAGCCTGCTTCAAAAGCACAATTCTGAAGTCTTTGAGCAAAACCAACAAATGTTTTCACTTACACACTTGCTTTGTGATTGCAGTGGGAGAAATATGCTTTCAAAACTCTGTTTTATGATGGCATTAAAAAGGCGCAAAAATAACTTCATAGCGTTGAATATGATGGAGGACAACTCAGCGCCTCCTTCCTCCCTCTTGCTCACATCAAAATTAAGGCACAATGATGGTAATGTGATACCCCTATAATGTGCCAGAAATTAAATTACCAACCCACAAAAAGGGAGAGATATGTGCGGGCGTGCATGTCACGGTATCGAAGCCAGCTGACAAGGTGCCATCTGATGCAATCTGGCATGATTTCAGAGTAATCAGAAAAGTAGTTAATACTCTTTGTTATGTAGAGACTCTGGCTCTGTCACACATTGCGTTTGGAATAGCCCACCGCTGGTTCAATTTCTTATCCATTGAATGATTATGATCTCACAGATATGGGAAATTATTCAGAGCATGAAATGGTTATTTTTTTATGCTCAGTTACATGGAGAAAATAAGGTAGTGATTTAAAAGAGTATATTTTCTTCTTTTCAGCCTCAAAGGAACACAGCTCTTCTCTCTCCATCTCTCTGTTTCTCGCTTTCCTTTTTCCTTTTCTTCCTTCTGACACCACACTCAAATAAATAACTGAAACCCAAGAGCCTTTAAAATGTTATAGTCCAGCTGACCCCATTGGTTTGACTCTGCATTTGAGAGATCTCTATCTGAGGTAAGATATCTTAACTCTGGTTTGGAGGATTACTCTCAAGAGTGAGGCATGTTAATCTCTAATTCCCAAGTGTCTGTAAAATAATTAATGGGATTACTCTAGTGTAGTCAGATTACTTCATTCATTGGTTACTTTGCATTTGCATGCAAGAAACAAAATTTTGCATTCTTATTGTTGATTGGCAGGGTGTGGTGCATGAATATTTTTGCAGGAAGGGAGAATCAGAAATTGTTTTGTCCGTCTGTCTGATGTGCCCAATTCAGCCATCTGCCTACAATGCAGTCTATAATGTACTTTAATGAGCCTATTTGTGTGATT